>NC_068554.1:8947161-9199661 GCF_026212275.2 Microplitis demolitor | reverse complement strand
CAACAACAACAACAACAACAACAACAACAACAACAACAACAACAACAACAACAACAACAACAACAACAACAACAACAACAACAACAACAACAACAACAACAACAACAACAACAACAACAACAACAACAACAACAACAACAACAACAACAACAACAACAACAACAACAACAACAACAACAACAACAACAACAACAACAACAACAACAACAACAACAACAACAACAACAACAACAACAACAACAACAACAACAACAACAACAACAACAACAACAACAACAACAACAACAACAACAACAACAACAACAACAACAACAACAACAACAACAACAACAACAACAACAACAACAACAACAACAACAACAACAACAACAACAACAACAACAACAACAACAACAACAACAACAACAACAACAACAACAACAACAACAACAACAACAACAACAACAACAACAACAACAACAACAACAACAACAACAACAACAACAACAACAACAACAACAACAACAACAACAACAACAACAACAACAACAACAACAACAACAACAACAACAACAACAACAACAACAACAACAACAACAACAACAACAACAACAACAACAACAACAACAACAACAACAACAACAACAACAACAACAACAACAACAACAACAACAACAACAACAACAACAACAACAACAACAACAACAACAACAACAACAACAACAACAACAACAACAACAACAACAACAACAACAACAACAACAACAACAACAACAACAACAACAACAACAACAACAACAACAACAACAACAACAACAACAACAACAACAACAACAACAACAACAACAACAACAACAACAACAACAACAACAACAACAACAACAACAACAACAACAACAACAACAACAACAACAACAACAACAACAACAACAACAACAACAACAACAACAACAACAACAACAACAACAACAACAACAACAACAACAACAACAACAACAACAACAACAACAACAACAACAACAACAACAACAACAACAACAACAACAACAACAACAACAACAACAACAACAACAACAACAACAACAACAACAACAACAACAACAACAACAACAACAACAACAACAACAACAACAACAACAACAACAACAACAACAACAACAACAACAACAACAACAACAACAACAACAACAACAACAACAACAACAACAACAACAACAACAACAACAACAACAACAACAACAACAACAACAACAACAGCTTGAAGATAATAATGAAGAAACATGCTCACTACCAGACACTATAATTTTAATAGAAAATAATATACAACATAATATACAATATAATTCAGATGGTGAGTGGAGTATAAATGAAGAAAGTGTTGATGATGATGATGATGATGATGATGATTTTCTTTTATAATTATTTATTTATTTTATTTATTCATATCTAATAATTCTTATTTATTCAAAAGTATTTGATTATATGTATTCCTATGACACACACACACACACACACACACACACACACACACACACACACACACACACACACACTGCATTCTTGGATAAATTAACTATTTATATTAGTTTTTAAGTAATGATTCAATTGCTAACTTAATATTAATAAATTTTTTTCATTATGTTATTTAAATAAAAACCATTATTGGACAAATTTAATTTTTTTATTTAAAATTCCCTTCTTCTTCTTATTTTCTACCATTCAAAAAGCACCGCGCCGCCGCCGCTACTGTGGATTATGCACAAGAGAATATATATATTTATTCAAATTTTCCGCGTGCATTTTAAACTTCTTCGAGCGTTGTTGCCGCTCGCGGCTCCTCTCCCCTCCCTCCATGTGTCCCCGTTGCTCGCGGCGGGAATTTCAAATATAATTCTCCAAACGTCAGTGTGATGTCGCTCACATAGCTACAGTTGCGCAAAATGACGTTTGAAATTCCCGCCTATATTATTTTCATTGAAAACACGCACACAGAGATAGCTTGAAGCATCAAACAATGGCGCGCATGCGTGAACAAACATTCAAACTTCCTACACACTTCTATTATTTTATTTCTTCTATCTTCTTTTTATAATTACATTCTATATATTATAAAAAACGAATTTATTGTTTGAAGATATATGATTTAAATCTATAATGTATGCATAGAGAATACATATCAATTAAAAACATATTTTTTATATTAGAAGTTTTAAATTTATTATTAAATAAAAAGAAAATATACATAAATTTAGAACCATGATAAAAAATATTTTTTAACTATAATAAGTTTTTTGCATAATAATTACATTTAAGATCGTTTAACAAATTCAAATTTATTGTATTTAGATCCATGAAATAAAAGATAAAGATTTTCTTGTGACACCATATCCATAAGAGTTTTTAATTTATCTTGATGAGCTATCAATTCGTTGTTTGTTCTTGCAGGAAAGTAAATTGTGAATTTATCATCCAGGTTGGCAATTACTTTAGGTCCATATTGCGTTGAAATTTTTTTAATTTCAGTTATTTTATATGTCTTGTCAGCTTCCAGTTCCTGAAGTTTTTTAACAGGCAAGATGTAAGCCAAGGTGTTAATTTCATTAATTTTTGATAGATCCATCTTGAAAACTAGTAATTCAATTAATCAATTTTTCAATCAATAACACATAATTTGAATGTCATTATAATTTAATACTTACTTGGTATTAAAACACACAATAAACAATAATTAAGAAATAAATCGAATGATCACTGTAATGAAATAATTCAGTAATAAATCACAAGCTTTTTTTTTTTACAAACTTAACTAGAACCTTTCTCGATATAGACTGACTGCTGCGAGCTCGTGAGCTCAACGCTCAGCTCAGTATCCCCACTCTAGGCCGAAAACAAGTTCAGACTTGTCGGATGACGTCATCATCTTGAACATTCTATTGCGCAGTTAAGAAATGTTACTACGCAGTTAGAAAAAACCAGTTCAGACTTGCCTGATGACGTCATCATCAGCAAAAAAGAGGGGAGAGAAACTTTACCACTAGATGGCATGCTCTTGTATGCTTCTCGCATGTACCTTTACATACCCCAGTTTCAATATATAAAACTTCAAATCAAACATTTACGTGTACATATTGCATTAATCAGAGTAAGCAACGCTAGTGTCAGCTCTGGGGTTAAGCACAAACATGATGCCAGAACCTTTAACCTGATAGGCATTCCGAGAACTCATTCTAGTCATTAATGAAATTGTACATAATTTTACATAAATTGTACATTATTAAAAATTGTATATATTTTTTTCAAATTTTCGCATTAAAAATATACACACAAGGCGCCATCTATAATAAGACGAGCTCAAAATGGCGGACACGAGCTCAAAAGGGTCCTAGATAAGCTCACAATGAGCTCAGACGGTAAAAACACGGCCAAATAACGCCAATTATCATCAAAATGATGTCAAAAGGGCCTAGATAAGTACAATTAGCGTCAAAATGATGTCAAAAGGTCCTAGATAAACACACCAACAGCCGACATCTTATCAATAGTCAATAAGTTACCCCCACTCGGTACATTATCATAAATCGATAACTTACCATCAGTCGGTACAACAGATCATGCCCATCTTGCCCCAACTGATCCAGAATCCTCCCTGTCTATCTACTCCTAACTGTGAATTCAGTGCATATGGTTTTAAAGCTCGTATTTGCATGAAGTTTATGATTGGAGCAACCATTCTTTCTTCTAAATCTGTAAGAATTTTTAAGCATGGTGGAATCGGTTGAAATTTCATACCATTACTGGTTGATAATTTCGGTATTTTTTCATTCTTATAGATTGTATTTTTACATGTATTGCATATAAATTCGGAATTGTAATTGTGTATTTGCTTTAATAAATTTTTTTTTTATTTTTTTAATTTTATTGTTAGTTAATTTTACTACAGATCGTCTAAATAATAGTCTTTCACAGCAACAACATATATAAGAAGGTGTTTCTGTACGGGTTTTTATAAAATTTAATTTTAATTTAATCAATTTGTTAGTAGTATTAGTTCTTTTCAGATTGTTGTATATATATTCTCTGTATCGTAAAAAATCTAATTGTCGAGCTTGTCTTTTTTGTTCTGTATTTGTTCGTTGTGTTTTCTGATTATAGTATTTATTTTGACGAGCTATTTCATTCCATTTATAATTTTTTTTATTTTCATGTAATTTAAATGTTTTATTGTTTCTTAAATTTCGCTTTCTTTTTTTATCGTTTGCTTTTTCGTTAATTCGATAATTTATTGACATTCGTAATTGCTTTATTCTTGTAGCATTTTGTTTCAATTCTTTAATTTTAAAATTGTTCTTTTCACGCAAGTTTTGAATTAGTATTAAATTTTTTTTTACTTTTGCATGTTTACAAGTTATTATTTTTCGTAATAAATGTATTATTCTTTCATTCTGTTTTATTCCTATGTATGTAAATTCATATTGTTCTCGTAAAAATTTAATTCTTTGAATATTATTTAATCTTTCTTGTTCTCTATAATTGGGATTGTTCCGTAATTTTATATTTCTGCTTATATTTTTTAGATTTTCATTATGTCTAAATTTTTCATTTTTTCTTAATATTTCATTTCATTTTATATTTTTAAAATTTTCATTCATTTTGAAATTTTCATTTTGTCTTAATTTTTTGTTTCGTTTTACATTTTTAAAATTTTAATTTATTTTGAAATTTTTATTTTTTCTTAATTTTTTATTTCTTTCTAAATTTTTAAAATTTTCATTTATTTTGAAATTTTCATTTTTTCTAACTATTTTAATTCTGTTTATATTTTGTGAATTTTCATTTAGTTTGAAATTAGTATTTTTACGCAAAGTAGTTAATTTTTTAATATTTTTCAACTTTTCTGTTTCTACGTACCTTTTTTTTTCGAAAGTAAGTACTGTTTTGTTTGTTATATTCATTTTCTGATTTTTTATAATTATTATTTGATCTTAAAATTTTTACTAATCGTTTTATTTGAATTTTTTTTCTGATTATTTAGATTTTTTTAATATTATCTACTTCATTATTTATGTTAGCTATTTTATTTTTAGTATCATGAAATTCATTTTTATATACACATTTTTTTTTTTTACATATCATCTTCTCTGACTGCTTTTTTACTTTCATTTTATTCGTTTATTTCGATTATGTGGTATTATTGAATAAATAATTTATAAAAATTAATAATTAATGTATTATAAAAAAAAAATATATAATTTTATGTCAATTACTTTATTTATTAACATATAATTTATAAATATAAGTTAATTTAATGATACTGAAGTTATGAAGTGAACAATTAACGATTTTTTGATTTTATTTTAACAAATCGATTACAAAAACAAATAACATATATGGATGTATAGAAAATTAAAAAAATTACAGGTACAACATTTTTAATTACTTTTCTAATTACTTTTTTTTATTATTTATAGTTTTGTAAAAATCCAAAAATAATTAGGTGTTTATAACTTCAATATCATGGTCATTTAATGTTTCAAGTTTGCAAAGTTTATTTATTATAGTTATTGTCGATAAATGAACGATTATTAAATAAGTTGATCAATGATGATTAACGTTTTTTTCTATTAAATTAAATTTTAATGATTATCTCATGAATAAGTTTTACAGAACTTACCTTGTAGTTGATACTACTGTTTTCAATCAAATTAATTATCATTCACAATATAATCATTCAAGAAATTTTTTGACTTCTAATCAGAAATCATTTTATCAAACGAATATTGTCAAATTTATTTAAGTAATTGATAGTAAAAAATAATTATAATATTAGTATCGTAATCACAATATTTTTTACTTTAGTATTATCAGATAAGTTTTATGTTATGTGAATAATAATTAGTTTAACGTATTAATCTTTAATTAATGAGAGTTGCATAGCAAGGAAATTTCTATAAAAGATTATGTTTTAATATACCGATTGATGCGCCTCTGATGAGTAGAATTGTAATCATATATTTAAGTTTATCCAGATACCTCCCTAATATCACAGGTTGCTTTAGCAAAAGTTTACTTACAAAATCTTCCTTGAATTTTTCGTCTAATATCCGTCGACTTTGGACTTTTCCGTTTTTAACGACGATTTGTATATAACTTGCTATACAATTTGATGTAAATTTACTACTTGAATTAGAATGTAAATTGACTTCAAAATATGGACAGAAAAAATTTCATATTTATATTTTCAAATTTACTTATCGTTAAAATTATGAGAAAAAAACAAAAATTAAAACATAGAACAGCCCAGATAGCAAAATGACGTCTCGATGTGTTCTGAATAAATTCCTATTTATGATTTTGACGTCTTATCAACATTTTAACGAAGTTTTTAAGAAGTTCTCAAGATGTCGAATGAGCCACCTAGCGAACTCAGTAAGATGTCTTTAAAAAGAGTTCTTAAGGAGTTCTTTTTTCTGACTGTGCAAATAAGACTTTAGTATGAATTTATCATGACGTCTTTAAGGAGTTTCTAATTTTGATTTCATGAAGAAGTTTAAAAAAAAATACATTTAGTCGCCACAAAACTGACGTCTTATTTACAGATTCTTCAGAAATTTTCAATTAAGAGTTATTAAAAATAACATTTTTAAGAAGTCATTATAATAATTCTTGAGGACGTTTTCAAAAAGACGTCGTATAGTAGTTATTCCGACTTGAATGCTGTCTGGGAGGTGGTGTCGCTTTCATTGAGCGAGTGACGAAGAGTTAACTTAAGCTTAATTAATTTTAACATTTGATTTGGTAATCGATTTGTTTTTATTGAGTTTGAGAGCTAAATAGATTGTAGTATCAATTGGTCCAGTCGTTTTATAGATATTTGTAAAAAAAAAACGTTTTTTATCATTTCTTTCTTACACGATATTTCTTAGAAAAATGATCTGATTTTTATGTTTGAAGCAATTGACCCGTTTTGATAAAATCTAAAGCTGATCAGATTTTGAAATTATTTAGTTCAGTTATTTCAGAGATATTTGCAAAAAATTGTTTTTCATCATTTCTTATTTTCACGATACTTCTTAGACGAATGACCCAATTTTGATGGTTGAGGTGGAAATCGATGCGTTTTGATTGATTCTAAAGTTGATCAGATTTTAAAATTGTTTAGTTCAGTTGTTTCACAGATATTCGCAAAAAACTGGTATTTATCGTTTCTTTTTCCCGCGATATCTCTTAGATAAATTATCTGATTTTGATGGTTGAGGTGGCAATCGACGCGTTTCAATAAATTCTAAAGCTGATTAGATTTTGAAGTTGATTAGTTTAGTTGTTTCAAAGATATTTGCAAAAAATTGTTTTTTATTTTTTCTTGCTCCCGCGATAACTCTCGAACGAATTATCCGATTTTGATGTTTAAGGTAGCAATCGACGCGTTTCAATAAATTCTAAAGCTGATTAGATTTTTGGATTGTCTGGTTGAGTTGTTTCAAAGATATTCGCAAAAAACTGTTTTTCACCATTTCTTTCTCCAACGATAACTCTCGAACGAATTATTCGATTTAGATGTTTGAGGTAACAATCGACGCCTTTTATTGATTTCTAGAGCTGATTAGATTTTGAAGTCGATCGTATAAGTCGTTTTCGAGAAATCAATAAAAAACTAAAAAAAAAAATTTTTTTTTCTCGTAAATGGCCAATATCTTCGAGTCTACTTGGTCAAATGATCTGAAATTTTCAGAAAAGTTGATGGCCAAAAAACTCTTTCGATTGCCGCCTTAACCATCCAAATCGGTTTATTAGCTAAAAAGTTATAAAGAGTTTACACACACACACACACACACACACACACACACACACACACACACACACACACACACACACACACACACACACGCGCGCGTACATACAGACACTCGGACATCATTCTAAAAATAGTCAGAATAGCTTCCTAGGACCTCAAAACGTTGACATCTGATGAAAACTCGATTTTTGAAAATCGGGGTGAAAACAATAACTTCCCGAAATTTTTGAAAATCATCAATTTTCTAAGCGGGAAGTTAAAAATAGTAATAAAAAAATGAAGAAAACATTTATATAGAAAAAATTGTTTATTTATTCATTAAAATACATCTCATATAAGAATCATCTTTAAAACAATAACATTTTCATAAATCTGATTCGTCTATCCAGCTATTATGTGAGCTATCAAATCCTAACCACCTGACAAAATATTTATTTCCACGCTTTTTCACTATTTTTTCTACAAGGTAGACATCAGAATATTTGACTTTACTAAGCTCTTCATTGTAAAATCCACCTTCGATCGATTAATTTTGATAATCAGTAAGCTCGTACGTTGTTGGATTAGTATTTTGCACGCTTTTTATTGTGAATATTTATGTTGTCCAATTTGGTGTATAACCTTTTTCGAAAACGTGCTTGTATTTGTTTATTCGCACTTTATCACAAACTTTAAACTTGCTGTCTTTTTTATTCGACGGTTGATGGATTTGAAGGGATTTGTAAATCTTTTTGAATAGTTGTTTTTCGTTTTCAGCCGTTACATCAATGGGCTTAATTTTGATTGTGCGATGTTTGGTATTGTTGTATGCATCAACTAAGTTTTTAAGCATATCGATCCATCGATAACTACCTTGAGCTGTGAATTCTTGCCACATTTTATTTTTTAGAGTTCGATTAAAACGTTCATATATAGATGGTTTTAGGTTGCTAAATGTCGAGTACAAATAAATTTTATGACTTTTCATGAGATCTTTGAATTCTTTATTGTAAAACTCCTAGCCTTGGTCAACGTGTAGATATTTAGGATGCCTCCCTTGTTGTAATACAGACTTCATAGCATTTCTGACATCGCCAGCACTTTTACTTTTAATAGGAACCGCCCAAGCATACTTTGAGAATACGTCTATAATTGTCAGTAGATATTTAAATCCACTATTTACAGAACTACATGGTATCATTTCTACCAAATCAGCTTGCCAAGTTTCATCGAGTCCTCGAATGTCAACATGACGACGAGTATAATTTTTTTATGCTGGTTTGTGAAGCTCTCGAGCTATGACTTTCTTCTTACTTTCCATGTTCTTCAAGTTTGGATAGCCTACGATCAATATCCGCTATAGTTTGAGTATCGCGTACTATAGATCTCACAACTGTTGTTACACGTTGATAGCTGTTCGATGTGTTGAATCTGTTCGCTAACAAGTTTTTCTAATGCATTCACTTTGGTTGCCAATTCAATAATGAGGTCTGGATTTTTACTCGTCATTTTATCCTCTAGCTTAACTATTTCAACTGTTATTTTATCTTCAAGATCAGTTATACGATATTTATGATATTCACTAATTGTTTTCACATTGTGTAATTCCTGTTTTATTGCAATTTTTAGTTGATCTATTGGCTCGACATTAGATGTCTTCATAAGGTTATCAACTTGTTGGCTTACAGTTTTGTATTTATCGTCAATATGGTTTATTGCAGCTTTCATAGTATTATATGTGACTGCCTCACTTTCATTCTTAGGTTCAGCAACATTACATAACCTCTTTTGGTCTAAGTCGAATTGCCCATCATTTGTTAACTTGAAACCTTTTCCAGGTGGTCCAACACCACTACTGCAAGCTTTAAATTGCGTCTGATTCGATTGGGAAGATACACGTCCAAATATATCGATACCCATTTTGATGACCCTCTCTTCTCGAATATTATGTTATAAATGATGAATTATTGTCAATGTCTTTCTTAATAATCAATTTCAGCTTCACGCAGCTCTTCAGTAATTGAAATTATCTCATTCGAATGGCTAGAGTTGCCCGCTGTTTGAGATGCCATCAATAGACGAAGGCGATCTACGAGTTCATTAGGATCATCCCAATAAATATAACCCACATATTTTCGCTTCGTTGAAACAGTCATTAAGTCTGATAGTCCTTTACCCTTTTTTATTGGTAACTGAACATAGTCAGCAATATATTTAATATATTTAGAACTCCTTTTAACATAGAGACTTCTTTCGGATTCATAATTTTTCCTGTGTGTGTTTGTGGAAATGATCAGTTTATGGTATACATTTAAATCATTTTTTGTAATAGATTTTTCATATGGATCAATTTTAAATAATAATTCTATAAGTCCCGGTGATAAGACATAACTTTGATGATTCACTGAAATTGTATTATCACCAAATTGGACAGGTGAATTTCCAAAAAATAATTGATCATTTTTTTACGAATCCCAAATCTTGTATCTAAGCCTTTAGGAGTTTTTTTATTTAACATTTCAATATATTTGGAGATGGAGCTATGATATCTCAGCGGTGTACTTGCAGAGATTGGGGGATCTGATATAATGGTTTCGTCCAAGTTGGTGGTACTAGCACCACCGCGATTTAAGTGATCAAAAGTATTTTGACCATCATATATTTCACTGTCATTAGTATAAACAGTTTGATAGTTACTTGGATAGTCACTATGTTCGCGTTTCTTTAACGGAAAGTTTTCCACAGCTTCTTCTTCAATCTCATGTTTCAAAACTTTAGAATTCTCAACTAATGTCCTTAACGGCGTCACTATAGGTTTAAAAATTTCATTTGCAGCTTGTTCAGAAGTATCTTTATCAACTTTGAATATTTTATGCTTCTGTCTTATTGCATCACTAACTTTATATATCTGAAGCAGCATATCTTTCTGCTAAGAAATATTTCTACACGCCATGTTTGCACACTTGAATATTATTTATGACTGAATCAATTTGTGTAGAGTACGATTAATTTATACTTGTAAAACAATCAAAACCTTGTCTATAACGTCCATTATTTAATTCACTATCCTTATCAATAACAACAAATTCGTGTTTATTATCACTTTCCTTATCATTCCAGCATGCTGAACATAAATCTTTGAATTCACTGTAGGGCGTATCTGTATTCACATGATCATCCTATATGTGTTTCAAATTCATTTCATCTTGACGAAAAAGTACAAGAAAATTGGCATTGTCACGTATCAGATGTTTTGGTATACGTGTATAGGTTCGACAGAGATAAAAGCTATCAACATTTTTGCGCCGCCCCATACAAAAATATGCTCTGACATGATCTTGCTTCTCACAAGCTACGTCATCGAATATCATAAGCGAATTCGTGCATCATCTGAATTAACAACTGATTCATGATCATTAAATGGGAAGTATCAAACTCCTTCTATAGGCTGTTGTGCTGACTCTAAGAATTAATATTTAGGCTGATTCAATGATTTAGAGTATACATCAATGTTCTCCAATCTCAAACCATTAGGATGAGTAATTAGTGCAAGGAGTGCATTCGTTTTCCCACAGTTCGATGGCTCACAAAGGACTGCTCGAACAGTATTTGGTAGTAGTGAACCATGACGTTTTTGAATTTTTTTCTCATTACCTTGAATAGTTTGATCAAAATTGATCACAGGTAATTTTGCTGTCTGTTTTTCAAACTTCATTTCGAATTATTTTAGATGACACTAAATTCTATGTTAATCTGCTGATGACTTGATTCTAACTCAACAATATGCTTATAAGTACCGAGTATTTATACAATTGAGATTAGTCATAGATCTGCAATGGTTAAGAGCAGACGTATTAGTAAAGTTGAAACTAAGCGTGGCAAAGGTTTTATCAACAGTGTTATAAATAAACTTCCTATAGAATTACATGTGTCAGGATATCAGTACTGTGGAACTGGTACAAAATTAACGAAAAGATTAGCTCGAGGTGATCATGGTATAAATCCTCTGGACAGAGCATGTAAAGCTCATGACATTGTTTATTATAAAAATCCAGACAATATGGCAGCACGTCATGAGGCTGATAAAGAGCTTGCTAAAAAAGCTTTACAACGTCTTCATGCAAAAGATGCTAGCCTTGGTGAAAAAGCTGTGGCTTGGGGAGTCAATAAAACCATGAGAGTGAAGAGAAGTTTGGGTATGGGCATGAAAAAGATGGCTACAGTTAAAAAGAAGTTGAAAATAAAGAGGGGGAAGTCTAAGAGAAATAGTAAAAAGAGGAAAAAGACAGTAAAGAAAAAAAAACGACTTGTCCCCATCCGACAAATTATAAAATCAGCTCAAAACACGACGAACGACGGTGTACTTATTTTACCATTCAAGTCTGCATTACGGGGCGCTCGTAAAGCTGTAAAAATGGTTGGTGGAAAAAAAAATATACGATCATCGCGTGTATTACCCCTACCACCACTAAAAGTAGGTGGATTACTACCATTTTTAATACCAATTCTTGCTGGTTTAAGTGCTACTGGTCCATCAGCTGGGGGCGCTGCTGGAATCGCTAGAGCTGTGGATGCTGCCAAGACTGCTAAACGTGAATTGGAGGAGACTAAACGGCATAATTCAACAATGGAAGCTATAGCCTTGGGAAAAGGGTTATACTTGTCACCATATAAGACTGGAATGTGATAATATGTAAGTCCTCCTTCAAAAAACGTGGAACGCTACCTCATCGAGCTCTAACCAATTGTGATTTAATTAAATATGCAAAGGATTTAAAAATTCAATATCTCCGAGGTGTTTTCATGAGAAATAATTTACCAAAGTCTGGTTCATGGAAAAAGGAATCAGCAATCATAAATCTAGATGATAAAAATGGTGGTGGAACTCATTGGGTTGCATACAAGAAGAATGGTGATGACGTCATTTATTTTGACAGTTTTGGTAACCTTTAACCACCAAATGAACTCATGAAATATCTCGATATTGGTAGCGTGAAATATAATCATCAGAAATATCAAGATTATGATACCGTTATATGAGGACACTTGTGTCTTAAATTTCTAAATAATCAATTATAAATATATGAGACGAGTATAAAATGTGTTTATTTATGGCTGATTCGTTGACGTTAACACTATCTGGAGCGACCTCCACATTGGAAGCTCAATATTTTCCACCCATTGAATTATCGCCTGGGACAAGTTATGTCTTGGGGCTTGTAGAGTTGTTAACATTCAATTCTATACCTAATATCGATGAAGGTTGTAATAAGTTGTATTCATCCAGCATAAATCGGATGGAAGCAGATAAAATTATAACAATACCAACCGGAAGTTATGAACTACATGACATTGAAAAGTATTTAATAAAGGAATTACCTGAGGTTGTAGAATTGAGTATCAGAGCAAACAACAATGAATTACATAGTAAAATTAAATGTAATCAAATTGTAAATTTTGAGCCAAAAGATTCTATCCCATCATTATTGGGATTTGGAAATCGTCGACTTGCGCCATACCTTCTGCACAAATCCGATTTACCAATAAAAATCCTCAAAATCAATGCACTGCGAGTTGAGTGCAATATTACTACTGGTGCATATATGAATAACAGTAAAGTTCACACATTTCATGAGTTTTTCCCAAGTGTTGCACCAGGATATAAGATCATCGAAGTACCATCCCACATCATTTACTTACCAGTCGCAGTACAGTCAATACACAATCTTCCGCCGCGAATTGTTGATCAAGATGGGAATTTGGTGAATTTTCGTGGTGAAACGATTACAGTAAGATTGCATATAAAATCAGTGAAATAATGGGGATTGTATTTGATAAAAAAATTGAAGGCAGTTACAAAAGTCAAGCATCATGCCTAAAGCCCATCAGTCGTCGTGTCCCTGTCAGGGTGCTAACATCTCAGAACGCCCAATTTCTCAAAAGCCTGGGATCAAAATTACGTGGAAGATCGGTAAAATAAGAAAAATCAATTTGTGCTGCATTATACTACCATGGCAGAAATCTTAAACATCCAAAAACCAATAATCTTCGACGAATCAATTTCTCACTATGAGGTTCATTCACATTAACCTTATGCTTCAACAACATTTAATAATAGTGATGAAATAAGAATTAGTATTTAACATCAAGATTTATGCATTCTACCGAGTAAGCGTGCTTTACACATTTGTGGGACATTTACAAAAGAAGATGGCACTACTGTTAGTGAAACTATGGAGTTTGTTAACATGGCCATTTGTCACATATTTGAAGAAATACGCTACGAATTGAATGCTATTAAAATTGATAGATGCAAGAATGTTGGCATTACAAGTCTTATGAAGAATTATATATCTTTAACTCCCGGGCAGGCTAATTTAATGAAAAACGCCGGGTTGTTACGAACTGATGATAAATTGAGTAATGGTGACGGATATTTTAATATTTCTATACCGCTGAGTTCATTACTTGGATTCGCTGAATATCATAATCGGATTATTATGAATGCTAAGCATGAATTAATTCTCATAAGATCAAACACTGATATTAACTCATATCTACATACACCTGCTGCTCGAGAGGCTGCTGAAAAAGTTAAAATAGTTATTGATAAAGTGGAATGGAATGTACCAGACATCAGCATAATGCTTAATTCTGCATGATCGTATTATTGAATATAATCCATTGAGTAGTGCTGTAAGAAAATTAACTTAATAATTATTGTATTAGATAACAAGGTTGAGAGAAATAAATAAATTTTTTCACAATTAAAAATATGTTTTAATAAATTTTATTTTGCTTATACCCAATACACATAATTAATTAGTTAATATAGCATGATAAGTATATATAATTATATACGTTTAAAACAAATGTTAAGTATGAATTTGTAATTATTTTAATGCATCTTTTAAATTTTTACACTTAATGCAATCTTTTTTGTAAGGATAAAGATAAATTCCTGGGACGTCATAATCAGGACTTGTAATTGAATTATGTTCAATGCAAAACTTGAAGTCTATAATTTTAAAGTTTTGTTTTAAATTAATTGGTAGTTTATCCCAGACAAATTGTATTTGAGATCGAGCGAATTGGAGAATGAACACATCTTCAAGACAAGCGATGTCAGCTGCATCCGTTTTTCTCAAATCTGTAGTTGATAGAATAACTGTAGTGATTTCTCATATGATGGATTACAGCCCCAATATTTCAAAAACCATTGTTTTAGCTGCTGAACAGTTCCATATGAACAAGCATAATGTCCAAGTTTGGTGTGGTTGAATCTGAATGCACATCGAGGTCTGTTCATGTTTTCGAGATTATCAATCGAAAAAAATTCCATTTGTTCTAAATCAATAACTGGGACTGCATAATCAATCATTTCTTCCAGTCGTTTTTGCATTGTTGGCCCTTGTACATAAAAATATCGCGCATTCTGAACTAGTTGTTTTACCATAGGTTGCAATGATTCATAAGGATAATCACCAGTATCCCAGTGAATACCATGACGATTCCCATCTTGATCTTCACTTTGTTGCACAATCACAGTGTCAGTGTACTGGATAGGAGGTTTGAATACGCAAATTTCGCATTGATACACACCATTTGCATTATTTAGGTTATAAATATCAACGACACATAATTCCTTGACAATAAATTTTCCATTGGAAACAATCAACCAACGAAATCCACTATATACTCCATTGTTATTTATTTATCAACTATGCGACTCTCTAATTTTTCAAGATTTTTAATGATTTTATGTAAGTTCTTTATCAAATCTTTCAGAGCAATGCAACTTGGGGATGACGAATCTCGTTTGCTTCTGATTATATGCAAATTTTTATAATAAGAAAATAGATCACTAAGAAAAGAACCAATAAACTCTGGACATATGTCACCAAAATAATTTTCAACTATTTCATCAGTGTCTATCATACCCAGATGACTTATACGTAAAAAATGTTTTTCACTATCACTTAGCTCCTCCATTTAGCACAGCTATAACTAGGAGGACTTAACAAAAAAACATGAGTTTTATAATGGCAACCCCCTCAAAAAAATAATCTTTGTGGGGATACAGAATAAAAATGATTGGCCCAAAACAGGTTCAATCAACCGTTAATCCCTCTTCTTCTAATAAAATAAACAATATTCTCAGAAAAACTTTCGAATTTTTGACCATAACCCCTTACAGCTGTTCAAAGGTCTAGAACGATCCAAAATAAAAAATGAATCCTACTAATTTATGCGTAGAAAAATCGAGATAATTCTTGAATGTTCAACCCCCTCCAATCCTAAGTAAAACAGTAAAAAATTCAAAATTTATATACTAAAAAAGTTCTTGAATATCTACTGTCCCAAAAATCTGCTTTTATCGATTGGCGGAAACAGGTCCCAACGAAATCTTCATTACCATTATCAAGTTCCGATTAAATCTGCGTTACCATGATCGGGCTTCAACCAAGCCTGCATTATCATGAGCAAGTCCCAACAAAATCTACATTATCATCCATGAGAAAAAGGCCCAAAATATCGATGAAATAAGTCTACATTACCGATAACAGCCCCTAATATTGATAAGAACAAATCTACATTACCACATATATGAAAAATGGTCTCCAATATCGATAAAATAAAACTACATTGCCGATAACAGCCCAAATATCGATAAGAACAAATCTACCCTACTATATACATGAAAAAAGGCCCCAAATATTGATAAAATAGTTCTAAATTACCTACAACAGCACAAAATATTGAGAAAAAATCTACATTACCAACAGCCACGTTTATTGTGGGTCAGTAAGGTAGATCACTATTTTGGTTTCGGGCCCAAAGACCCTCTTATTCATCTACTATATTTATTATCAACATTATCATCAACATTATTTTTCGCAAAATCTTCATGCATAAAACTTAAAACTTGATTTCCGTCGGCATTCTCACCGATTCTCGAATTATTATATTTATTATCAACATTATAATCAACATTATTTTTCGCAAAATCTTCATGCATAAAACATAAAACTTGATTTCCGTCTGCATTCTCACCGATTCTCGAATTATTATATTTATTATCAACATTATCATCAACATTATTTTTCGCAAAATCTTCATGCGTAAAACTTAAAACTTGATTTCCGTCGGCATCTTCACCGATTCTCGAATTATTATTAAATCTTCCGTTAACACGTGAGTTAGAAAAATTATCTGAACATACCTCATAAGGTTCCAGCGTAACTACTGATACTGCAATTTCCACCTCTTCTCGAGTCGTGTTGATAGTAAATATATGCGCCTTTCCGTTACGGTTTGTATCTAATGCATCTCCCATATAAATTCCTTTGCCTACCTTGAGGCGTCGTACGTACCCCGTTTTTATATCTGTGTTCGCAATACAGACATATAATCCTGTTTTGGTCCGGGCTTGCACTGTAATAGTTTCTTCATGCTCAAATTTAATCACCTTGTCACGTAGCTTTAAACATCCCTGAGAATATAATACGTCAATAGGATTGTCGTTTAAAAATCTGGACCCCAAAATACCATATCTCTTGATCGGGAAGTTATTCAGGACCAAGTGAAATGTTATCGGGAAACCATAAATTTTTGTATAAATTTTCCCCAATGTAAGTACATATTCTGTAGTAATACCTTTCAAGTTTAAAATATCAGTACGATCAATCCAAACATCTGTACCAACCATATTATATTTTAAAAGATTCAACTCACAACCCGTGTCAATCATTAAAATTACCGGGTTCATTAGCTCCACTGCGGATTACTTGATGGTAGGAGCTTCACAATCGTGGTTAAGTTCTACTACGGCCACTCGAGTGCTTCTTCCTGATACTCTTCGTCCTCCTCCTCCAATTGCGCCTGCATTACTGGGCGCTCGGTCCTGACAACCTCCCGCGTCGCACCCTGTCGTGGAGGTTGTTGGTAGTTTTCCGTCCTGTTTTCTTCTGTCATTTCTTGATCCGCACCTGAAGAACTTGGTTGAGAACATTCCGTGTAATTTCTTCGATTATTTTCCATTGTTTTCCTGCAATCTGACATAAAGTGGCTAGGTGCCTTACAATAGTAATAAACCTTTTCAGATGTCGAATTATTTTTTGGAGCCGGTGGTTCGTTGAATGACATCGAGCGGTTAAAATTGTTTCTGAATTTATTACAAATTTGACAAATTATTGGTTGCCCCTTGACAAATGTCACTCGTCTACCATCTTTATGAGGTAAGTCGTAACTATAAGGTTGATTTGAATAATTAAAGTCTCTTTTTGTTGAGATCTTACCTCTTAGCAACTCCTTAGCTCTTATTTCCTTTTCTATTTTTACTGCTTCAAGCAGGGTGTTTTGAAATGTGTCATCTCTTCGGATTTTCTGCTCGATCTCTGGTTTGAATCCTCGTATGAGACAATCTCGGAATTCGTTTCCATACCGTAGTCTTTCGGCTGCCGTAAGTGCTGCACCGTTCTGTGCTCAGATCAGATCTAAAATTTGATTACCAAGCTCCCGAGCACGGTTTGTGTATGTCAATGCAGATTCGTCATCACGTTGAAAAATTCTTCCTATCTCGCCTTGGAGTTGATATAATGATTTTGGTGGCTCGTACAATTCCTTTAAATAATTAATAAATTCCTCAACATTCGCAAAAGGCGTACCTTGTATTGTTCGTCGTGCCTCTCCTCTTAGTCTGTTTCTCAGTAGCATTACCAAATTTCGATTATGTTCCGCTAGAGTCATAGCTTGTGCCTCTTTACATCCATCAATGAAATCGGCTAATGGTATATTGCTACCATTGAAATAAGGAACTGCCTCTAATGCATACTTAATTGGGGTAGGCATTATAATATTAGGTGGATCCATATTTAAATCACGTACCTGAATTTGCCTGTTGGCACCACCTGCAGCGTCGATTTGTCCCGCTCTTAACAATTCTTGGCGGCGTAGCTCTTCTTGTCTACGTAGTTCCTCGTTTTCTCGTTGTATTCCTTCCTGTTCAGCTTCTTGACGTAGATGTTCCTCGTTCTTCCGTTGTAGTCGTTCCCTCTCAGCTTCCTGATGAATGCGATCCTCAGTCTCCCGTCGTATCCTTTCTCTTTCAGCTTCTTGGCTTCTGCGGTCCTCAGCCTCCCGTTGTACTCGTTCTCTCTCAGCTTCTTGATTGACAGGTTGATTTTCTCTATGTAAACTCCTAGTAGTAACTCCCAACAAAAGTGCCTTTTGCTCAGGTGTTAATAAATTTGGATTTGCATGTAAATTTTTCCATTCAGCTGAATTGTTACCTGAATTACCTTTTTTGCTATCGTTATTTCTTTTTCCGGAAATACTCGATTACCGCGGGCGTTTCATTTTTGAAATCCAACTTCTGACACCAAAAATTATTATTTATGTTACGTCTAACACGCAATAATAACAAATATCATATACAGTCTCTTATTTCGAGTCAAGACACTCAAGTCCTTTACTCGGGCGACGGAGACCTTGTCGTTACGGTGATGAGTATGAGGAATAGGGTCAGTATGGAGAATTACTATAGAGAAATAATAAAAAAAAACGATTGGATAACTTACGATTGTTAATTAATAAGTTTATTCAGCTCTTCGTTGTACAAATGGTGGTTGTTGCTGGTTGGAAGATCGCTGTTTTTCGCAAAATGTATGATATACTGGCTAAGACCCAGTATTCAACGTTCGTTCGGTCAGTACCCCTGGGTGGTAATAAATTCCTTGATGGCTGCTACAACGAGTATTACGACGGAGTTTTAACTTAGCTGAGATGCGAAGATTGTACTGGACTAGACTGGACTGGGACAATTAGACCAAAAAACTGCGGGTTTATATAGTCCGAAATCAAGGGGAACCGAGCCGTGCCCCTGAATCTGATACCAGAAGAGGAGATGCTTACTGTACTAGCGTCTATTTTTATATGCTTCTCCTTCCGTGGTTTATTCTGCACGTGCGGTACCCGAGGTCAAGTCGAGAGAGAGAAAAACAAAACAATTAGATCATTTCTTTAATTATTCGGTATTCGAATTGGGGGTTTCCTTTTAAATTAATTTTCGATTCGGATGCTGGTGATCAAAAAAAAGTTCAGCGTCTCCTTAAAAGAGTGAGAATTATTGTACGTTTAGTTTAAGAAGATTCTGGAAGCATAAACATGGACTTGTTCTTGGTGGCACGTGCCATTCCGGCTTGGCCTCGAAATCAACGAATGGAGGGGTGCCATCTAAGAGGTATCGGCGAACACCAGAGCGGCTACTGGACGGCTCCTGTTACTGGGTAATAAAAAATAAGAGCTCTGGGGGGCGGGGGGACAGCTAGAATCATCGGTGGACAAGCATAATGTCAGGGCCGAGGTCCTATGTCTCATAAATCACGCGACTGCGGTCTTGAGTAAAAATAGAGGGATCGAGAACTAACGTAAGTGTGTCTTAGTTTTGCTCGTGAAATTAGGGGTCCTCTTTTGCTCTTCTCTTCTCAACATTAAAAAGAGGCACACTGGATTCGAGAGTTAGGGTACCTAGTCGGTGTGTTGAGTTATATAAGTAGTTACTCTGTACACATGCAGACTGCGTCAGTTATGTTCTCTGTTTCTATGTTCTCCTAATTCAGATGATCGCGAGGATGCGTGTATGAGCCCCCTTACATGAATGTATACGCGCTCCGGCACTATTTCTTTTATTATGCTATGTATACGAATCACATTTGAAGTCTTGCTAAGCGTTTTGAAATATCAGTGGCATTAGCTATTGAAACCACGGTTTAGGTTTGCACAAGCGATGAATGTGTTAACGGGGGATCAATTTTTGAGAGACAGGTTCACGGGATACCTCATCAGGTAAGTGTGTTTAAATGAATTCTATTTTAAACAACACCCGATGTAACTAAGATGTATTAACTCGGTTTCTCGATTGAATAAGGAAATACAAGTATTTCCTTGTGTTTTTAATGTGTTTGGATGTTTTATGACCTCAATAATAATAATATCGTTATGTTATTCCAATAATACAATTTTAACTCGGTTATGAGGGGACACACACAGTTCTCCCCGCTCTAGTTCCCACTACCACGCGTATACTCTGCTCCGACTTGGAGAAGAGCTTCTATAGCGAGAATACCTCTTCTTATGTTTAGATATTTTTGTCTTACCAGGGTACGGTAGTATTTCAATATTCAGATTTTTTTCTTTTAAATTTTTGGGTTCTCTACCCTGGTCGTAACACTTACACCTTAATGTTCTTACTGCGTAACCGAACTTACCGTGCCTAGCTCAGCGTCTCTAGAAATTTAATAGGATGTTATAAATGTTGCTCAGTGAAGGAATGACTATATGTGAATTATATGGATATTTATTTATTGGGCGTCCCCAATTATGGTAGTACCCAGAAAAGACCCTGAGAGTCTCTTTAACAAATCTAAGATAGCATAAATCGTACGGATACAAATCGATATTTTTATTCAACAATAGCGGCATTAATTGTATTCTTATTGTAATCTGCAATTATAGCGGTAAAATAAAGGAGATACAATATTTATACGCGAGCAGACGACTATTCGAATCAGCTTAACTATGGTAACTAACTCTTTTCTGACATTGCATCTTCTACCTCGAAAATATCACTCCGCCATTTCCCATGAGACTTCTTTTCTTGCTGCATAAGAAAATATCCCTCCGCAGTCTCCAACAGAACTCTTTTCTTCCCACACTCAAAACTGCTGACCACGCAAAACGTCTGCTCGTCACGTTGTATCATAAAAGTAAGACAATGCTACTAATTTGATGCGATACTTATGTGCAGCTGTATAGCGCCAAATGAAATGTGTCACGATCGAAGTGAGTGAAGGTGATGGGCGAAAGAGGTAATCTTAAATCTATTATTTAATATCATAATGCTGATTTTCCCCTTTCTATAACTCAGCCAAGGAGTTCGATTGAACCTCACGTGGTTAGTGTGAGAATATAGGTATTTGAGCACCGATTATCAATTAATAGATTAATGTATGAAATTATTTTTATTCTGTCATCCGACCAAGGAACTGCAATCACGTGGCTGATATAAGAATGTTATAATTTCGTGTTGCTTTACAACTTATTTGTCTATTTGTACCGAGCGGATGTACTATAGACGGTCCCGTTCAATGACCTGCGTGGCGTTAGGGTAGGTCAGGGATTTTCGAAGCGAGAGGGATATTGGGTCGATGAATATGGGCCCTCGAGAAGACCGTGTTCTTTCTCTGTCTTACTTTAAAGTTACTATAACTTAGTTTACCAGCACTCGAATGCCAGAGAAAAGGACAGTAAATGAAAAAACAAATGTATACAAAAAACATGTATAGTATATTGACAGATTTAATTTTACAAAATATTATAATAATAAACTTAGCTCAAGGGGTTGATATACCTGCACAATCATTAAAATTACCGGGTTCATTAGCTCCACTGCGGATTACTTGATGGTAGGAGCTTCACAATCGTGGTTAAGTTCTACTACGGCCACTCGAGTGCTTCTTCCTGATACTCTTCGTCCTCCTCCTCCAATTGCGCCTGCATTACTGGGCGCTCGGTCCTGACAACCTCCCGCGTCGCACCCTGTCGTGGAGGTTGTTGTTAGTTTTCCGTCCTGTTTTCTTCTGTCATTTCTTGATCCGCACCTGAAGAACTTGGTTGAGAACATTCCGTGTAATTTCTTCGATTATTTTCCATTGTTTTCCTGCAATCTGACATAAAGTGGCTAGGTGCCTTACAATAGTAATAAACCTTTTCAGATGTCGAATTATTTTTTGGAGCCGGTGGTTCGTTGAATGACATCGAGCGGTTAAAATTGTTTCTGAATTTATTACAAATTTGACAAATTATTGGTTGCCCCTTGACAAATGTCACTCGTCTACCATCTTTATGAGGTAAGTCGTAACTATAAGGTTGATTTGAATAATTAAAGTCTCTTTTTGTTGAGATCTTACCTCTTAGCAACTCCTTAGCTCTTATTTCCTTTTCTATTTTTACTGCTTCAAGCAGGGTGTTTTGAAATGTGTCATCTCTTCGGATTTTCTGCTCGATCTCTGGTTTGAATCCTCGTATGAGACAATCTCGGAATTCGTTTCCATACCGTAGTCTTTCGGCTGCCGTAAGTGCTGCACCGTTCTGTGCTCAGATCAGATCTAAAATTTGATTACCAAGCTCCCGAGCACGGTTTGTGTATGTCAATGCAGATTCGTCATCACGTTGAAAAATTCTTTTTTTCGTGTTGCTTTACAACTTATTTGTCTATTTGTACCGAGCGGATGTACTATAGACGGTCCCGTTCAATGACCTGCGTGGCGTTAGGGTAGGTCAGGGATTTTCGAAGCGAGAGGGATATTGGGTCGATGAATATGGGCCCTCGAGAAGACCGTGTTCTTTCTCTGTCTTACTTTAAAGTTACTATAACTTAGTTTACCAGCACTCGAATGCCAGAGAAAAGGACAGTAAATGAAAAAACAAATGTATACAAAAAACATGTATAGTATATTGACAGATTTAATTTTACAAAATATTATAATAATAAACTTAGCTCAAGGGGTTGATATACCTGCACACACACTCACTTCTGATTCACCAATTTGAATCTGTGTACACAGGAGTTTACAATGTTTTTATAATTTTTATCGAGATTTACAAATTGAATCTTTGCACGAGAATGCTATGCACGCTGAACCAATAGGCCGGCTTTGCTTTCTAGTGAATTTACGATGATATATATATTCTTTGAATGATTTTTATAAGAAGGATTAACTATTCCCGGACAAGGACTCCGGTTGCCTAAGCGGTGGACGTCACGTGGAAGAGTTTAGTTAATTCTATTGCGAACTCAAATGATTTTACTCCAGGTATCCAACCTAGGAGTCCAGATGCCTAGGCGTAGGACCTCACAAGGAAAGGTTTTGAGAATAAAATTCAAGACGCGTAATTTATATTTTAAATAAAAGAATCGAGTTGCGATTATCGATCTAGGACCCCCAATTGCCTAGGCGTGGAGCGTCACGAGAACGAATTTTGGATGCGGATAGATCCGACAAGGTTTTTAGTTGCGGCGGTAATGACTGACTTTGATTATTTTTCCGGGGTTTTTATATGAAAAAGTTTGAAAGAAAAGTGGGGCCGAAGATGCCTCTTGCATAGGATAAAGACGAAGAAGACAATAATATAGAAGGGTTTGATTTCTTTTAGACAGCTGAAAATGACATTTTATTACGGGAGTTCTTGGAATTTTGTAGTAAACAGGATGTAAATAGAAAAATAAATCCGTGGTGGACTGCTTAAAAATAAAGTAATAAATATATGATGACATTTATGATCGATATATTACATACTCTAGGAAAATATAATTTTAAAAATAATACAAAATTGAGATGAAAAATCTTTAGTGATAGGTGAAGGAACGGAGAGGTTCTGTGGGGGACCATGTAAATTTTTGGAGACCGCGTTTCTATGATGACTTTCATTATCAATATTTTAGGTGATTCCGAGAAATGTAATTAAAATTAAAAATAGAAGAGCTTCCTATGGTGGAAAAGGGAAAAGTAAGAATCCGCGGGAGATCGTGAGATTTTGTAAAAACAATGTTTCTCCAAAATATATGGTGACATTTACTACCGATATTTTAGACACTCCTGAGAAATGCAATTAAAAATTAAAAATAAAATAAAATGAGAGTAAGATTTCTACGTTAAAAAAGGAATAGTAAGGATACGCGGGAAACGTAAGGCCCATTGGTAACAGATGGTTAAAATAAAAAGGTCGTAAAAATTTGAGTTGAACTGGAACAGGGAAATGTTTTGACAAATTTATTGAGCCCTTTTCGGTGACTTTTATGATGACGAGGGACTCGCGGCCGCGGAAGACTCAGAGAAATCTTTTCGTGGGACATCTGGAAGACATTGAGTCGGTGGATTCTTCATAAGAGATCAGCCGTAGTGGTGCAGCTGTGCATAGATAAGAAAAGACGTACTATTTTTTAGTTGCTTGTTCTTATTTAAGTCTCTCCTTCTTGTAACTTGACCGTTCATACTAGCATACTTTTCCGTGGGAATTCAGAGCAAGCCCAGATACGTCATAGATATCCATTTATGGTCAACGTACGCATATATATAACACACACATATGTACAAACTCATGCACATATACACAAGTGCGGATACTCCTGTATTATTGTATCTTTGATGAGTGTGCTCCGAATTCTCCAGGTTAATTCTTATAACATATATATAAAAAGAAAAATTAAGGGAAAAATTACTGATCTTAAGGTTCAGTTGAGTGGTGACTCAGGTGTACCGATTGTTACAAATGCAATCAAATATATTACTTTCTGAATTTAGATTTATCTATTTTTTATTTGTTTTTTACTATTAAACGGATGGGCGTCTGCGCACCCGTCACAATCATCAAAAAAATTAAAAAAAAAAAAATTTGAATTTTTTTTTTTATTAAAAAATTTTTTTTTTCAAAGTTTTTCTTTTTGTTGTATCCGCAATGATTTATCATTGTCAAAAAAAATTTCTTGATTTTTTTCTACCGCCGTCATTAGCGTTTCCCAAAGCGTACAACGTGGAGGTTGCTCAGTCGAATTTACACTTCTTACACCTATACCGACGGTAAAAAGAAATTGAGGAATTTTTTTTTGACAATGATAAATCATTGCGGATACAACAAAAAAACAAATTTTGAGAAAAAAAAAAAAATTTTAATTTTTTTTTTTTCGATAATCAATCTTTTTGATCAAAGAAATCAAGATTATTGGTGAAAAAAAAATTTTTGAAAGCGAAAAAATGAACAAAAATCGAGAAACTACCGATTATGGTGATTTCTGGCAGAATCGATAAATTTAAAGCTTCGGGACACTAAGAAAAAAAAATCGCAGCGCTTTGAAATTTTCAGGGTTTTCTCACGACACTTTGAGGAAAGAAAAAATAACAATATCCTTTGTTCATCCGTTATATCCGAAGTTATAGTAAGATTTCCGAATATCCTCAATTATGCGAATTTTAACTTTTTTTTTAATAAAATTATCGTTTCAAAAAAATTTTCCATCGAAAGACAAAAATTTGTCGTACAGAGAATATTTTTCAGTTTTAAAAACCCTACTTCCATCCTCTGTACGACCCATACGTCCGGAGTTATTGATTATCAAAGCCAAAATGGACTTTTTTGCTTTGATCAATGATAACTCGGCGCCAAATCGTTGTAGAGACTTTTTGAGGCCACCAATCAAAGGGCATAAAATTTTCTGAACAAGTCATAAAGTCAGATTATTCAAAAAAATATAACGAAGCCCATAGACTTGTTGAAAGACGAGCGAAAATTTTTTAAATTTTCTTTTCGTCGGTTTTCTTAAGATTACACTGGAACCGTGCATGATAAAAAAATTTAAGGTCCAGGTCTGAAAACTAGAAACGTGGCTACAATTTGCTTTTTTTATTTTTACTCTACGATTATTTTTGACCTAGTTACAGCATGTTGAAAATCACCCGAAAATTTCGAATTTTTTTTCTATCCCTTAATTTTTAGGACTAGTGTTTAATCATATATAACGTAGCAAACCATGTCATGTCTGATTATATATAATCAGACTTAATAATTTATACATGATCATATCTAAATATAGGTCTAATTAGATTATTCACAAAAGGAGTAATTTAATTGTAGATAATTTTATTAAGTTATTATTAATAACACTTTATTTTGAATATATGACTCTTCATAATGTATTATAATAAAAAATAATGCACTCTTATAAATTTAAATGAATTTTTAAATATATTAAATCGTTGATATAAATTATATACTTTATTATTATATATCTATTGATCATTAATTGTATGGCTTATGGCGGAGATTGTTTCTTATTAATCTCATGGCTTCTTTTTGGCTCACCAATTCTCTGAGACATGGCTCTTTGAAGTTCTTCTCTGAGAAACCCCTTTTCTTGTTACCTAGTTTTTTCCGCAGCTAGTTTCATGGCATAACCTACAAGAAAAATTTAAGTATTATTTAACCAATGAAAGAGACAGGAAAATAAAAATAATACTAATGTAAATTTATGTTTTCAATTTTTAATTATATATTATTTATGTATTAATTATATATTAATGTTATTTATATTTATCTAAATAGTTTTTTTATTACCATTGATCTCTTTTTCGGCTGTGGGGTTTAATGAGTTTACTCCAGCTGGCTTTCCCTGACCTGCATGAGCTCGTGGAGCTTGGCCACTAAAGGTAGCATTTAAATAACCCGATGGTTTAAAAACTCCAGTGACTAATTGTCGAACGACATGCGAAGCTTGACTGCACATTGATTTGACAAAAGCTAATTCTGAATCTTTGCAATATACTTTATCAATCAGCTTGACTATCTATTTAATAAAAAAAAAATTATAAACAAAAAAGTATAAATACAAAAAAATTTACATTATGTTTTAGGTATAGTTGTCTTATAATGAAAGTCAATGCTTATAGTACATACTTTATCATCAGGCCTATCTTTTCCATAAAGATCGGGAACCTTTAGATCAGAGTCAATATGATCGACAGTTACATCGTTCTTGGATTTGTTTGATGAAGTTTTCGAAAGTTCATTTTTTCCAGCGATGGTGTAATCGTCTTAAAATTTTTTGATGATAGCAACAGCTCCATCCTCATTGTTATCACTAATACTATCATCTTTTAAATCACTAACACTCAAGTTTTCTTTATTGGCGCTGTCATCCAAATCACTTTCGGTTTTAGAACATGAATAATCTTTGATAGTCTTGTTTTGTTTAGTTTTGGCTGTGTAGCTTCAAAAGTTAACGAATTACTAAAATTTACTTGCGTTATTGCCACAAAAATGAAAAAAACTTCATTAATATCGCTATTGGTGGAAGAATTTCATCAATAAAAATATTTTTCTATTTATTTTCGAAAATTATGATATTAAAGATAGTATTTGTAGTCTATATAAATGTATGTACATATATATATGGAATTCCAATAATTCTAGCATAAAATTAAACTTATGCGAGGAATAATTTTTTATCAAATTTTGAGAGATAAAACAAATTTTGAATTAAATATTTAATCGTTTAGATTATAGAAAATATCATACTATGACAGAGAGATTATTCTTGCCAAATCTGGTCGCACCTAGTACTATAGTCGAATAATAGGGCACCACTGGAAGATGGACTCGGCCTTCCAGAACCAGATGTTGTATGATTTTATTGTAATTAAATTAGATTAATTTAGTACTCAGGGTCGTTTGTAATATTTTGTGAGTGAGAAGAGGAACTGTAGAATAGGCTGAAATAATGTTACTCCAAATTTTAATGAATTTAAGCAACTTGCTTTATTTTATCAATTTTATGACAATAATTATTTCTTATGACAAACTAATGTACTTATGACAAACTAATGTGTCCCCTGGACATTACTTATGACAAACTAAATTTCCTTATGACAATCTAATTTTCCTTATGACAAACTAATATTTATCTCGTCTCCCGGACGGTAACTTATGACAAACTAAATTTCCTCGTCTCCCGGACGGTAACTTATGACAAACTAAATTTTCGTCCCCTGGACGTTTTTTCACACCCACACACCCACGTTAAAATATCTCGTCCCCTGGACGGTAAACCTTAATTTTGTCCCCTAGACATTAACCTTAACCTATTTTAATAACTCGTCCCCTGAACGGTAAACCTTAATATTAATTTAAAAATCATCCCCTGGATGTATAATTATTTAAAAGAATTTAACCTGTCCACCGGACCTAAATCACAGACACAGTTTTCCTTTACTTAAAATTACTGACTCTACTTTACTTTATTTAACTTCATGACATCACTTTCTTTTACTCAGTTAATAGACTCTTGATTTGTCAATATACAAAATTCACTAATAAAGGTTCCAATATAAAATTTTTCGCAATTATTTAATTCTTATTAATTTCCACTGATTTATTTACTTCATTTTGTAATTATTAATTAATTAATTTTGGTGTTAATTTAATTATTAATTAATTAATTTTTCACTGATAAATTTCCCATTAACATTTATTTCCAAAATTTATATATTTAATTTACTCAATCTTTTCTAATAAATATTCTTACTACGTACTTCAATACTCAACTCAATTTACTGACAAAATAATCCGTTCTTAAATTTCACTCGACACAATTTTACCGCAATTTTCTAGCGTCTTACTTCTGATTTTCGGTTTTAAAATTTTAATTAGAATTATTTGAAATTATTTTAAAATACATTATGACTAAATTTACGACTAGAACTACGTTAAAATCAACTAGAACATTCGGCCGGTGAATTGGCGTCACGAGGCCTGAAATTACGAATGTTACCACGCGGACAAATTATCTAAAGCGGCCGACAGGCCTGGAATACTTTTGTAATTGATTGAATTTTGTTGAATTTATTTATTGGATAATTTACGCGGAAAATTATTTTATTCCGGCCGAGAGGCCTCGAATAGAATAATTTTAGAGTTCAGACATAATGGCGAGTACACGGCAAAGAATTTACGGAAATTTCGAGAATACGAGACGCGTGATTAAACTAGCCGACGCGCCTTGAGTTACCAATCTATTTCACGCAACCAGCAGAAAGATGTTAAGTAAATTAATTATAATTAATTCGGCTTTCTAATATTTGAATTAGAGGCCTTCATTAATTATAATTTTTACCTTGGGAAAAACTCCAGTCTACGATGAGGAAGGTATCTAGTGGTCCCGTTCAACTCCTCAATTTCTTTTCCGCCGGTATGTTCTCCTCGCACTCTCTCTCTCTCTCTCTCTCTCTCTCTCTCTCTCTCTCTCTCTCTCTCTCTCTCTCTCTCTCTCCCTCTCTCGTCACCCAGGAAAAATTTTCAACTGATAACGTGTCAATGATCAGTCCGCATTAGTAATTTGTTAAATTATTAATTATTGTAATTATCGGCCTAGAGGCCTAATAATTAATTAAACAGTTAAATAATTATTACTAAATCGCCTCGTTCAACGTGGACATATATATTTACCTTGGTGATATTTATTTTCCGTCCGGTGGTTTTCGCCGTCTGGACAACTCTGTCTAATTTTCGACGGGCCTTAGTGATCCATGCGACACCCGGTGACTAGTCGCATCACTAACTCACAACTTACGAGGTCGTTGGCCGGTTATTGGCGGGAACGAAATTCAAATTCAAATTAATTAATTATATATGTTCTTTAAGTTTACCCTGTTACAATACCATTTGAATTTTTAGATCTTTCAAGTTCTTTTAATGCTTCCTCAAGTTTTTTTTAGCTCATCCTTTGAAGGGCTAGGTAAGCTTTCTTTAGGGAAGTTTTTTTTATCATAAATCTCTTCTTGAATGTTAGATTGGATCATTCTTTCTCCGTTTTTTTTTGTCTTCTTTTATAACCTGTGCAATTATTTTTTAATAAAAAAAAAAAGCTAAATAATTTGTGAAAAGGGAGGATAAAATGAGTTACCACTTTTCAACAAAAACGATTTGTCTTTATAAATGTTTATTTACAGTAAAAAAAAAAAAAAAATTCGGGGTCTTTTACAACGTGGGAGTTCTTTTTGATCCGTCCTCCTCTATATTTTATTTTTTTTTTCAGATTTTTAAAAATACTAATATGCATACTTTTTGAGGTACTTTTGTTGACTTCATGAAATCTAAATTTTCGAAGGATGATGATGCATATTTTGCGTTGATTTTTCTTGGTCTTTCAATAGAAAAAGTGAGAGATTGATCATCTTTTTCTGTAGGGTTTTCACATTTCTTTTTATTTTACTTTTTTTTCAGCTCTTCAAACTTACGATTGATATGCTTAATATTATCTAAAAATTCATATTTTAAATTTATTTATAGGAAATATTGTTGATAGGAGTGGTTGATACAATAAATAAATATATTTATATATAAAATTGTAGAAAGTATCAATTACTAAAAATAATTATAAAAATATTCTAGTTATATATCAGTGTGAGTGTAGCTGACAATTGGCAATTTTTTTTCAAATGAAGTATAAATAAATACAATGTAAGCTAGGATAAAAGTTAAGAAATGCGTATTTAGATAATTAAAAAATTAGTACGTGCTATTTTTTCAACTGAATTATTTCATCAGTTCATTCATTAATTTAAAGATTATAAATTGTCTAATGTTTGCTTCATTCACGCTCATTAGTTGTATAACTGAATTTTATAACCAATTACCAGATCTCATGATAGCTTTTCCGGTTTTTTGTTGACTGTTGAAAAAGAAAGTCACATTTTCTCCTTCTTTCGGTGGTTTACCTTTATCAAAAATAACATCATCAACACCGATTTTGAATAGCAAATTATCTCGATCGCACTTTAGAATAAACATAGTATTTGTTCATTGCACCGATAATTAATAATAAATAATATTGTTGAATTTATTTTATTCACATAAATATAAATAATTTTGAAATAAAAGATTTATATACGCGTGTGTACTGAGAGGATTAGTAAAACGCGTTTGAACACGTGAAACACGCACTTATCTTGTAGTATGAAATACGATACACCAATACACTAGGAAGAAACCAATACAACTAAAAGATCGTTGTGTGCTTATGTTACGTAAAGTATCATTCAATAATATAAGATGGCAGACCTGAGATATTGTCGCTGTACATGTATGCACACGCTACACTCATACTAATTTGAAATGATGTACCAACTTAGTAGTCACAAACATACATACATATATATTAAGGTGTTTCACCAAAACAAACAATTTTTTTTTTCTTTATGGTGTACAAAAATTGAAAGTACAACTAAAAATAAAAATTTTGGCACCAATCCGGGCTCTTAATAGTAATATTAAGATTTGCCTTAATCCATTTTTCTATTTTCCATTTAAATAACACGGGAAAAAAATTTTTTTTTTAGAATTTTCTAGATCCCAAACTAATCAACGGATTTTTATATACAATACACAATTTGTAGGAAATTTAACGCTCTACAAAAAAAGTTTCTTATCATTTTTTGATAAATCCCACTGTTCAAAAGTTATTTGAGCCTTAAGTCAAATTTATAGTAAATTTTAGAGACTTTTTCGCTTTTCCGGCGAAACTATCAGTCTTATCAAAAAATGTCATTAGAACTTTTTGTAGATAATTTTATTCCTTACAAGTTATTATGGATAAAGTTTTTCGAAATTCCACATTGCTCACAAGTTATTCTCATTTTAATGCTAAGCTCTTAAAAAGATAGATTTCTGATTAATTTCAAGAGCTTGACATTGAAATGAAAATAACTTGTGAACAATGTGAAATTTCGAAAAACTTTATTCAGAATAATTTGTGATAAATCGAATTGTCTACGAAAAGTTTCAGTGAAATTTTTTGATACGACTGACAGTTTCGCCGGAAAAGTAAAAAAATCTCAAAATTTACTATAAATTTAACTTAGGGCTTAAATAACTTTTGAACAGTGGGATTTATTGAAAAATGATTAGAGACTTTTTTTGTAGAGCGTTTAATTTGCCACAAAGAAATGTATCGTGCATAGAAATTCGTTGATTAGTTTGGGAGCTAGAAAATTCTAAAAAAAAAATTCTTTTCCCGTGTTATTTAAATGGAAAATAGAAAAATGGATTGAAACAAACCTTAATATCATTATTAAGAGCCTGGATTGGCGCCAAAATTTTTATTTTTAGTTATACTTTCAATTTTTGTACACAAAAAAAAAATTGTTTGTTTTTTTGAATCACATTAATATATATACTTATATGTATATATAAATAAATACTAGTGTATACATAAACGGCCGTACTATATAGCATAACCATACAAAATTATTTTGTTAGCAAAATCGTTAAAAAAAAATTATTTGGTAGGCAAAAATTTTTATTTTAAACGCTTACTATAAAAAAGAACCATACAAATTATTTCGTAAACGAAACTTTCCGATTTTCAACAATAGAAAAATTAGGTAAGTGAAAAAAGGAATTCGTAAATATGACTGACGTTAAAAGTAGCAGATATCTAATTCACTTATTGTCATCAGAAAAATTTGATAAGAAAAAAAAAACATACAAACAAAATTTTTGTTCAATTCTTGACATGCATTTTTAACAATTATTTATTAATTAAATTATCGAATCGAAGACGGGTTTTAGTATACTCGAGTACTGGACATGTATAATCTGGTCTAATATATTAACCCGCATAAGGTTTTTTAATTTTTCCTGTCAGTATTTACATTGTTTATTGAGAAGAAAAAAATGATTTTATTCCCTGCTACTTTTAACATCATTAGTAAATAAATTTTTAATAATATAATGGAAAGTATACGTTTTCATCAATTTGAAATTATGTTGAATATAAATGGAAAGTCACTATAATAAGTTTTTTTAATTTTTCTAGCTGGTTTGCGGTACAAATAGTTGTTTTTACTCATTTTACAATCTCTGTTCTACAGAATTTAAATTTATAAATTATGGTATCTGATGATGATGCAAATTATTCTTGCTCGCCAATTTAAAAAAAAATATAAACTTTATAAATCAGATTCGACGGTTCCGGTAAGTGTACAACTAACTCTTTCTTACGTCGAAATAATACAATAACAGTTTTTTTTTCTTGTGTAAATTTGTTATGAGATATATCGTTCCGTTTTTTCTTATATTTTAGGTTCTATTGAAGCCGTTGAATCGATTACAAGCAAGTGGTTATTATTTTAAAGAAGACAGTAAGGCTGATGACGAAAATCATCTCACAGAAACAAGTATTATCGAAGATGATTTTGGTAAGGATATCAATTACTCATCAAATTGGGTATTAGAAAAAGATACAGCATTTCAAGCGGAATTACGGATAAAGAAAAAAATAAGGATCAATGTAATGAAAATGACGATGAATCAATCAGTAATCGTGAGAGCGAAGGAATTAGTGATAATAATGATGAAAATTTTATTAATTATCAAGATAACTACGATAGCGATGGTAATGATGCTAATATAAACGAAATCGATGGTAGTAATAATGAAAACAGAACTCAAATCAGCATGCTCTATGAAAATAGTACGTTGACCCCAGACGAATGTGTTTTTAATTTATTAAATTTTTATATTAAGCATAACATTACTAAATCTGCAGTAGGAGACATGTTAAAAATGCAGCTTAAATTTCCACCTGATCATAATAAGATGCCAAAAACATAATTTAAGCTTTTTCAATATGCAAATGATATTGCACCTCCATGCAAAGTTCTTAAACATTACTATTGCAAAAAATGTTTATTTAATATTGATATTGAAATTACAGATAAACAAAAAACTATGAAATATCCTCTGTGTGAAACAAGTGAACCTGCTGATATTGATTTTTTTCATGAATTTGACATTTTAGATCGAATAAAATTTTTATTTGAGCAAAATAATCTGGCTGAGAAGCTAAAAATACCAAAATTACGAGAAGATGAGAATATTTTACATATAACTGATGGAACAGAATACATCAGAGTTAATGCTCGAAATAATAGAGGCACACACGATTTAACTCTGATTTCGAATACTGATGGGTTATCATTAGTGAAAAGTGCGAAAAGCCATTGCTGTCCGGTGATGTTTATGATTGCCGAATTACCAGATAATATTCGTGAAAAATATATTATAGTAACGGACTGTGGTATGATAATCACTGTAAGCCATCCATGAATCTTTTTCTCAAGCCCATTTTTTCTAAACTGACACAATGTTTTATTAATAGTATTAATTGGATAAATCCAATATCTATAAAAACTATAAATTCTAAAATTGTTGCTCCGTTAATGATAGCAGATGCACCAGCTAGAGCTCAAATCCAAAATATCCTCGATTTTAACGGCCGTTACGGGTGCAATATTTGCAAAATTCGGACAGTAAAAAGTAAAAAAATTTCCAAAAAAAAAATTTGTCGTATTTATCCATTTAAAATTGACTGTCGAATAAGAACAGAAGAGAGAATGGAAGCTCAAGCTGAAAAACTGTTTCAAAAAAGTACTAATGAATAAATTAGAGGGGTAAAGGGTTATTCTGTTATACCCTGTCTTCCTTTAATTGCTGTTGAAACATGCGTCTTACTGGATTAAATGCATTCAGTACTTCTTGGTGTCGTCAAACGAGTTATTGGTCTTTGGTTTGTTAAAAAAAGTCGTTGTAGTATTGAAAACAAAAAGAAAGATATTGATGACTTCATGCTAAGGATACGACCACCTTAATCATTTTCTAGATTACCTAAAAAACTATCACAATACAATTTATATAAAGCATCTGAATGTTACAACTTTTTGTTTTTTTATTCTTTACCATCACTTACTGCTTATTTACAAAAGAAGTACTTAGAGCATTGGCTGCTATTGGTAAAATCCATTTTTAATTTAGTTAAATCAATTATCACGCAGGCCGATCTTGAAGAATCAGATAAATTACTAAAACTATTTGTATCGCAAGTCAAAAATCTGTATAGTGATCGACAGTTAAGTTATAACATGCATCAACTTCTTCATTTAACGTTCTGTGTAAAAAAGGAGGGTCCATTCCAGGGGACTTCAGCTTTTTCATTTGAAAATTATAATGGTTTCATCGCGAAATGTGTGCATGGCAGTAAATATTTTGGTCAAGAAATAGTACATAGTGTACAAATTATACAAGGAGTACAACTTTTGAAAAATCACATTGATGAACATTTAGACGATACTGTAATGATTGATGAAACGAAAGATTATGAACTATTGGAAAAAATTATTTCAAATATGAAACTAAACAATGCTGAACGTTGTTTACTGTTGTGTAACGGCTTTGAGCTAGAAAATATATCCATCTACGCACGTGTAAAAATAAATAAAGACTTATCCATCGGAGTTGCATAAAATAATAAAATTTACTAGCCATACAGTTCTCATAAATGATAATAGATCTATAATTTATGGTTCAATTGAAATGTTTGTTAAAATTCAAAGGGATTTACTCATTATAATTCGCTGTTTCATAGTTGAACATACGAAAATCTTTTGTCATACTAAAACTAAAAGAGCTATTGAGCATATAATTCTTATAAAAGCAAGTGACGACTTAACGCTGATTAAATATAACAATAATAAATCGATAACACAACTTATAAAAATTGAAAATTATGTATGTTAAAGACCAAATTCCATGAAAACGGTTTGGTAATAATTGATATTATTATTGATAAGTAGTTAATTAGTTATTGTTTGTTCGCTAATTTGATCATTAGTTAGTTATTTAGATTCATTTATTTTCAAAGATTTATATTTTTAAGCTCTAGCCAAAATCTTTAATATATTTCTAAGATGATTGGAATTTAATTTTAATTAACGGACTTAGAAATAGAAATAAAATAACATTAAAATTGAAATTATTGCATTAGGAGTATTTATCTATATATGTTTATTAGGGTCCTCCGTTTTCGGCGAAGATATTTTTTTTGTTGCTCATCAAGCAAAATATAGTTTTTTATGCTAAAACGAAAATTCCTGCCAAGTCAAGTCGCTTAAGTTCATAGTTTCCAAGTTATAGAAGTTTTAATAATTTAAAATATATAATAGTTAAAAAAAAATGACAATTGCTATTTTATTTTTAAAATTATTCAGAACGACTTGACTTATAGGGCATTTTTTTAAGGGAATAAAATTTCCTACAAAATTCCCGTTTACATTTTTGATGTACATTCATTGGTTTACTTTCTGCAAGCCAATAAAGGTCAATTTGATACGAAAAATGACTTCCTCGCGGACATCAGTGAAACAGCTGGAATTACAACTTAGTTACTATGGGCACTTTTGAAGAACACCAAATGCCCTACAATTTGCGACCGAAACCGTGTCGATATCATAAAACGCAGCTGAGTATTAGAAAGTTAAAAAAAAGTAATTTAATTCACATGTATTTTAAATAAGAAATCTTTGGAATCAAATGGAAATTACTTAAGATTGAAATTAGGAGCTAAAACTTGGAGGAAATTTTGTTTTAGCATAATAAACTAAATTTTGCTTGATGAGCAACAAAAAAAAATAATTTCGCCGGAAACGAAGCACCCTAATATTTATAGAAGGATCTTTACTAAACTTGTAAGATATGTTAAAAATTTAATATAATTTTTAATAAAATGTTGCTTGTAAAACATACATTGTTATTATTTAGAGGAACATTCAAACAATCAAGAAGTCATAACTATATCAATGTTAAACATAAATTTTACACAAAACTGTAATACAAATTTTTCAATCTTTTTTAAAAAAATTTTTATATAAAAAACGATTTGATTAATATAACTATCGATTGTTTAACACAAATGAAATTAAAAATTGATTAAATTTACTTATTTTAAAAGGTTTGTATTTTTAAATTACAACCGAAATCTTTGTGTTATTTTTTAAAATAGTGAGGATTTGATTTTAATTGATAGCTAATCCAAAAAAATTATATATATATATATATATATATATATATATATATTTTGTAGTATTTCAACTCATAATTAATATTACTTATGCACTACAATGATAACTTATATTAGAAATAATAACACTAAGATTAAGAGCAGTAAAAGAAAGCAAAGAGATATATAGTTTATTGATATACAGATGTTTGCTGTTAAAATGTCAATATAAGACTGACTGGCTTAGTCGCGCATTCATAAAAACAAGAGATGAAGGCATTTGTTTTCTAGCTATTCAAATATTTTAAAACATCAGTTTCACATTTGTTACAATATATATATATATATATATATATATATATATATATATATATATATATATATATATATATATATATATGTATATATATATATATATATATATATATATGTATATATATATATATATGTATATATATATATATATATATGTATATATATATTGTGACCGGTTAATAGCTCGACTGGAATCCGTCCATCGAACTATTCCCGTACAATCTCGTTTGCTTACCTGGTGTAGCTGCTGCAGTTGTTGGGCGCCAGGTGATGTATCAATCACCGAAGTCGATACTCGGAAGAAGTCGGCTCAGGGTGGCGGGTCGGGATTAGGATAGGCACTTACAATTAACGTCAAACAAATAACAGTCAATTAGGCAAAGTCAGTAGTATATTGAACAGCCAGTAAATAACGAACCAATTTTAATGACAATTAAATTTTGCAATCTTACTCGACTAACTCGACATACTAGTCAATCCTTATTTTACTCTAGCCGTGTTCGGCAATTGACTCGATATAATATAAACAAACTATAAATTATAATACCACAACGTACTAAATTATAATATTCATTGTCATGACTCGAAATAATTATCGTACCAATAAGTAAACTCCGGGTATGCCGCGATTCGCAACTTAGCGGCCAAGTGATGTCAATTCCAAATTTTACAATCTTGACTTAACACCCGTCAGTAACTCGGCTGACGACGTGAATTAACGTCCAAATGTTTACTTAGCTACTAGGCTAATAACAGTTATAAGGCTAAGAATACAAATAATAGCCGGGATTCGGAAAACACAAGAATAGGAACGGCAATAACGAGACTCGCAATACGCGGTAACACCTATCAAATAAAGTAATTACCAAGTACTAATATCAAATTCCAAATTACAACAGACACAATTGTACCAGCGGGATAAGTCGAGTTGTGAACGCCTTACCCACTATAAGCTATTAAATCAGTGTAATTACACCACTCTTCGGCTTCAACTCGAGTTATCCCTCGAAACAAATTTGGTAGACTCGCTCACCGGTCGATGATCTCGAAGTCCTGAATCCTCGCGGCTCCACGTGGTCACTAGGGTTAATTGGCTGGCCGGCAACGACGTCAGAATAATTCCGCCAAAAACCGGAAAACTCCACCCAACAATTAAACTCGTCCTGCAGTCCTGGTGTGGCGACCTGGAGTAATCGTCAACAACCCGAATTTATTTTCCGAAGTCGAAGTATTTATTAAAAAAAATTAGTCACAAGCAATTTTTAGTACTCGAAGCACGTGTCAGTTAACTCGAGGTACGATCCAGAATGGCGTCGTCTGTTTTTCTTTTTAGGTTCCCGCCTTTAGTTCCGGGCTTCCTCACTTGGCGGCACGTCGATAGGGCCTCAACCAGGCAGTCATATCCATTGTGACGGTCAGTTTCAACTTCCACTGAGACGGTCGGTCACTTCAATGTCACTCCGGTTTTCGGGTAATTACTCGATACATGCTACTATCTGCTGTGAATTCATTTGCTCTAGCTGTTCGTGTGCCTTAACTAGGCTGTTCGAAGATGTTAGTCGTCCAGCAGGCGAAATCACGATCCGCGGTCAACTTCGGACATTTCCGCTAGCGGTAATTTCCAGAGGTCGTCATTCGGCTGAGACTAGCTGCTAACTCCTTGGGCCGTGCGATGACGGTCCGCGACTCAACCATTTCCTCTTTGGCTCTGGTGACCCGCAAACGAGTACCTATCTTACAGCTAATAAGACCAACTTAAACTACCTTAATTCCTAATTACTTGATACTATTATAACTAGGACTAATTTTGCGAGTCTCGGATCTTTCTCGTACCACGCTGCCAACTGAACGAATTAATTACTTAAAGCGACGCGGGAAAGTCATTCAAAAGTCGGGATCAGCCAAGTCAAAATACGATAGCTGTCACAATAAATATAACCTTACATTATTAAAACAATAATGTAGGAATAATAATAAAAAATTACAGATTATTTAGTAAAGTAACCACGTGTCGGCGTCAAATTCTGTAGTGCAATTTTTAAAATGTCACAATATATATATATATATATATATATATATTTGCACCTATATACACAATATGCTTAACCATACTTAATAATATTCACCTATGCATAATTAAACAAGACTGATCAGATCTAATCATATATAAAATCATACATATCTATACATGAGTTTATATCAGTCATGTCTAATCAGATCAAATTATATATACCATCATCCATAATTATATATGGAGGTAGATATGATTATATATAATCATACATAAATTCATATATAATTAGGCAAAATCATTTTTTCCCAGGCGGTTCAAAACAATTTTTTGACGTTTATCATATTTATAATAGGGCCAAGTATTCAACTGCAGCGACAATCATAGAATAATAATCATCCATGGTACGGACGTCAGAATTGATGGAATTCAACAAATTAATCAGCCAGTTTCAATGAGTATTTTTGATATTGTGTTCTTATTGAATTGGTATAATGATGAAAAGAAAAAATTAGAAATTACAAAATCTTTTTTTGCCAATAACATTTTGCTGATCGTCATTAAATTTTCCCGACAATCAGAAGACATCATCAATGCATTAAAGAGTAATGGGCTCATTAATATAAGATCGACAGTTTTTATCATAAATGAAGTACCTAGTGCAAAGTGTGAGAACGCTTCTAAAATACTAAAAAAATTATCTTCAGTAGATCTTATAAACTCGTACTATGTGTGCCTTAATAAGACGAATAATGGAGTCGGAAATATAATTTACACATCAAATTTGTATTCCCATCATGCACCAAATTGTTGGAAAATAGTAACATCATTTAACGAGTTAAGCAGTGATGATGATCATCGGTGGACATTTTACAACTGCCCTCTATTATCAGGTATGATTCGAAGTAATATGTAATTTTTATAACCGAGATTTTTTAATGTACATTGGTGACCCCCAGCTCAAACTACGGTCACAATTGGAATTTGATATGATTTTATGTTAGCCGCGACTTAGTGTCTTTTTTGTTACTTACAAAAAGATCACAGGATAATTAATTAAAAATTAGAATTTGATTAATGATGTCCAGTATTTATAACATAAACAGTAGGTGATTGAATTTTTTTTTGCTGTCCAATAATAAAAGTTCTGTGCAGTGGTATGCAAATTATTTTATCATTCATTGGTGAAGTTAAAATGTACTTGATAAAATTAAAGTAAACAGTAATTTCGATTGATCCACGGATACCCTGTTCATCTCAGGTTGGGTGAGATCCGGTTAGGAGCCAGCCTACATACCTCTACATAAAATATATTAAATAATAATAAATAATTGCAGTGGGTAGGCATCAAGCAAAAAACTTGGATGCAAAAAAGAAAATTACGAAAAATGAAATGACCTGGCTCTTAGCTCGAGTTACAGTTTTCATAGATTATTTGTTAACATATCTCATCAAATAGTTTAATATTTAATAAAACATAGATGAGAATAATAAACAATGAATACGGTAACTAACAATTTAATTAATAATCTAAATAATTATCTCGATCGACAATTATAATAATGTCTATAAAAATTTGCCCACATTAGGTCATCCTCATTTACTTATAAGTAGCATTGAAATTATAGTGCGAGTAAAATTAATAACACAGGTCTACAAAAATACTGGTGTGCGCTGGGTGTCAAACTATGGTTTTCTGGCGTATTTCTTCCTGTTGAACACGAATCTGAAGTCAGAATTTGGAGTCAAACTGCAAATTTTCAAGAAAAACCAAAAAAAAAAAAACGATCAAAATCCCGATTTAGTAACTATTTCCGTTCGATATTGTCGTTACGCGGTTTTTGTTTGTTTCTTTCTGTAGTATCTGACCGTAATTTATCATTGCATAGATTCATTGCCTATTGTATCTTATTTGGGTCTCACACAGATGCAATAGATTTTTTTATTTTTTGTCTTTGACGACAGAAACCTGCTTCCAGGGAATGTTCGGACAACGATGACACCTGCCTTTTAATGGGATGTGCAGAATGATTCGCTAGTCAAAATTTTGTGATTTCGAAGCCGGCGAGGGTGCACTGTTTTGCAGAGAAATACTGGAATATAAGGATAATGCTGTGGTGTGACCAACGACGAGTTGACATTGTCCTCGTCAAAGTCGGAAAGCCCTCATACTTAGATCTAGGGAGGTATAAGGGTTATCTTGAGGCTGCTGATTCACCTGCGATCGGGCAAGGTATTCTAGCGTGCGGGGTTTGTTTATTTTAATGAATTGTGGTTATTTGCCCACTCAATATTTCGATGGAACGTCTAGCACTCGTAACGATCATGAATGTTTTGGAAATCCAAATGTATTTTGCTTTGTTTGTGCAAGGTAGGGGCGAAAAATCCAAAGAAACTCACAGATCGGTTCGTGACTTAGTGTGGGAAGTGCTTCGATATAAAAGTTTCTTTTCATCTTAAAAATTGGATTCCTAACTCTGTTTGTGGTTCATAATAGCACATGATTGAGTTGAAAATCATCTGGAGCATATGGAGAAAACTACTTGATGCAAAGGATTGCTACTTTTGCACTATAAATATAAAGGCTGTGGGCTGATTCTATAAGGACAAAATTTCGTACCTTTTTGTGTTAAGTATGCAACAACCAGTAGCAAATTTTATAGAAGATTTAGAAGATGATGCGTCACAAAACAGTTTTACTAGTGGATTGGACATAATGCAAGATGAAAACATTGTGGCAACTATGATAAAACATTTTCTTGATTCTAATCTCGACCAATTTTCAAAGAATTACGGTAACTTTAGTGAAGAGCAAAGAGAAGGGTTCTACTAAGATCTGAAGGAGTTTGAACTGCAATTTCAGGGACAGTTGAGAGTAAATATGTTCGCAAATTACTGTTGGATGCTATAAGAAAAAACTCAAGAGACAGGAAAAAAGCGCAGCAGAAATCCGTTGCATAGATCATTTAGAGACATAAGGGCCAAAAAACGACGAAATCTATAGTAACATAATTGTCACACAGAAAAAATTGCTAAATCGTGATTTTCATAGGTTTTTTGGGATTTCCTCGAATATTTGCAGTTTGACCCCCTATTATGACTTTATGTTCGTGTTCAGTGGGAAAAAATACGCTAGAAAATCATAGTCTGTCACCCAGTGCACACCACTTTTTTCTGTGGATCTGTGTAATTATCTTTCAATCCGATCTTATTCATAGATGGTAAGCAAATTATGGTTTACAATAATTTAGAACATCTTAACCTTTCGTTACTTGCGCTATGAGCGTGACGCCACTTTTTTGACTAAAATTTCAATGAAAGTTAGTATATGGGTATTCGTTACTTTATACTCAACCGACTCTCTTTCTGAAATCTATATTATTGTTAAATATGCTTATAATTAATAATGTACATTTTAAATATAGAAAAATTATATTTACGTATAACAAGAATGTGAAAATGCGACACAGTGCTCATTATGCGATTAAAATCGTCGATTCAATTTATCTGATCATGTTGCCAAACGTACTGTTGTTAATGTGAAAAATTATTTATTATTGCATTATGATTCGACAACGTCGCATTTCAATTGACATGGTCAGCACAGCGCTTGCCACGCGATGAAAATCGTCGGGCAAGTGGACGCGAGTAACGAAAGGTTAATACTGATGCTGAAAAGTCCGCCAGATCATCCGATAGTGGAGCGACACCTTTTAAATTTAACGCAAGTCATTGTCACTCAAATTGTGTCACAAAGTACATGTAAATCAATGGTAAACCTCCGATCATCTATTGTATGGTTTTGACTTGACTCTGCCACAGCTTTTAGGTTCCCTTGAAGATAATAATACGTTGAATCTCTAGTTTTCGTCGACAGTAGTGAGATGATTATAGAGTTTCTTTAGCTGTTTGATACAGTTGCAGACTCTAAATTTAGCAGTGCATCAGATTTTCTCAGATTTGTGCCACAGTTAAACGATGATACAGCAAATATATAGTAATAAGCGACGGTTATGCTCCCTTAAATAGACTAAATAAATTTTCAAAATTGCGCTGGTTGTAATTTTACGAGCGGGAGGCACTACTTCCATAGGTATAATTTGTCGCTGGGAGTACCCAACTTTGATTTATTTTGTATAGTAATGGTATTTATAAGCTCGAAGAGTAGAAAATCACTCAATGACAGGTGAGAGTAAGTATGTGTTAGTGGCTTCCTGGCTAAGAAAAAAATACATATAATTATGGGTAATAATATGGAATTATATGTGAGAAATGGCCCAATTGAACCGTTTGTTCAGGCCGATGGCTCAAAGGTTTATAAAACAATTAAAGAAACAAGTTATAATTCTTAATTTGTGTAATCATTACCAAAGTGAAAAGATTAATTTTTTTCAGATTTCTTTCCATTTTTGCGTTAGTTACTCAGTGTATCAAATGTAAAATTGAAAAAAATTCAAAAAACAAAAAAAACCCAAGTAGAACGTGAAAAAAAAAGTAAAACAATTCTTGTTTTCCCTCGCTTTTCAGAAATTTTTTTTTCTCTTTACCTTATATTTACTGAATAACAGATGCAAAAATGAAAAGAAATCCGAAAAAATTAATTATTTTATTTTGCTAATCATTACACAAATTAAGGAACAAAACTTGTTCCTTTAATTATTTTGTAAGATTTTGAGCAATCAGCCCGGAGAAACGGTTCAATGGATCAATCTGAAAGTTTCCAGAGTTTTTGGGGGTACATTAAGCTGTGAAATTACCAGGCAACACTAACCTTTTCATCAATATTTGCAAAGTAGCGATGAGTTGACTAAGAAACCAGAAAATTGCCATTTTTTTACGGTTTCTCAAATTTATATTAAAGATGGAGAAAAATTCAAAAATAAAAAATCGAAACTGGAGCTTGTAGGAAATCTATTCAAGTTTCTTAAACTGCCGTTTAAATTACTGTGCGACCATTACTTGCTGAGATATTGATGATCAAAGAAGAAAGAACCTTTTTTCATTTGAAGGTTGATATCTCAGCAGCAAATTATCGTACAGAGAAACAAAAAAATCAAATTGTAGCTGAATAAATTTCATAAAAGAGCCAAGAATCGATTTTTCTAAAAAAATTTTTCTAGCCCCATAGACCTAAAAAACAAAACCAAAAAATTCAGAAAAATTTTGTCTTAAGCTATTTCTTATAATTCTGCAAAAACCGTAGCTTAAAAATTATTTTGCTGGAAGATCTTTAAACTAGAGATTATAAGCTTCAATTTGCACTTTTCATTTTTTCGATACAATTATTTTTCACGAAAATACAACTTTCCAAAAATCACTAAAAAATTTAAAATATTTTCTTGTTCCTTTAATTTTTTGGATAAGTATAATTTAATTTTACTGTAAAATCATAAACGAGCAACCTAGAATCACTATGTGACTGCCCAAATATCACTAGTAAATTTATAAACCACGCAGAAAAAAAAGATTTCTTGCCACAAAAAATTTTTATTTGCCCCAAGAAATTTTTATTATTATGAATTAAATACAAAAATTTTCTTGGGCCAACAAAAAATTTTTTAGGCAAGAAATAATTTATTGCGCCAAATAATGTTTTCTAGTTCCAAATAAATGTTTGTTTTCAATTTACAATGCGAAAAATCTCTTGGGGTAAGTAAAAATTTTCTTTAGGCGAATAAAGAATTCTTGCGTCAATGAATCCTTTTTTTCCTGTGTACGCTCTTTTGGCTTTGAGATGCTTTTTAAAACCAAAAGGGAGTATAAGAATATGTCATTTTGGAATTAGCGACGCGATATAAATAACACAACTATATTCAGTGACATTTAGTCATATTTGGTAACAGAATAATTAAAGTATTAATTTAATTAAACAAATTAAATACGATCGTCTTTGTTCACGTAATTTGAATGTAATTCGAATGATATTTTCGAAATTCTAAAATTCAATTTTTTTCTTTTAAAACATTTTACGTGCATTTTTGTTGATAAGTATTTGCAGCTGACATTTGAGCCTTTACTCTATAGTGACCGGAGGAGTCATTAAAATTTCATTTAGGTATTTGCTCTAACATTTCAATAAATGGCAAACAAACAACCTCGACATATTTTTAAAGCATACTCAAAACTACATTATATCTTATCAGTATGAATTTGTTTGAAAGTAAAATTTGGTCACCTACTAAATTTTACAAGAAAATAAAAATGGATACAATAAAAAAAAAAAAAAAAAAAAAGCTAAAAAGTTCAGCATCTGAGCTGGACGTAACACTCGGCAATAAGAAAGGATTTAAATTATGAAAAGGTACAAATTCAGGTAAAGACCTTTCTAACGGTACCAAATTTGATAACATTAACTTATTTTATTATATAAATATAGCGGGAACAAAATTTTCCTTATTCTCTTAATAATATAGATTATTAATTGGACATCTAACAATTTTTAATTTAAAAAATCTCTACATAAAAAAAAAAAATTTTTTTAGAATTCAAGTTAATTATTATTCTACTTAAGTAAAAGAATAATTGTTTTTGTTATAATTCCAAAATTACATGGTGAATCATTTATTTCTGAGTCATAGATTAAGACAAAAATCAAAACCTTCTTCAGTTTATTTAACATTTTTTAAAATCTCCTCGAGTATGTTATTTTTTTTATGTTAATTACTAATAACTGAAATTTTTATACATCTGATATTCTTAAAATAGAAAATTATATAACTTTTGGAACATGATTTTTTTTTTATTGAAAAAATTACTCGTGTTTATTTTCCTGTAATTTAAACGAGTAATTTTTTAGTTATAAAAAAGATATACGTTTTCAAGCTATAATTCGATAATTAATACTTTAACTATTTATTTTAAAGTTCTGAATCAATACAATTATATAAAAAAAAATCATGTATCAAAAGATATATAATTTTTTATTTTAAAAATGTCAGATGTGGGATAATTCACGAAATCTAAAATGAATATCAAAAACAATCGAAGAATATGTGCAAATTTTAAAAAATGTTACATAAGTCCAGCAAACTTTTTATTTTTGTTTTAATTTATAACCTAGAGATAAATAATTTAAAATGTAGTTTTTGAATTAGAACGAAGATAATTATTTTTTTTTACTAGACTAAATAATAATCGTCCAAATTACAAAAGAGTATAGAAAGTTAAGAAAATATCACATTCAATAATCAAAATATTTACATCAAGGATTTTATACAATAGTCTCACCAATGTAAGCTATTCATTACACAAATCATTTTTTTATATCTATATAAATAAAAATCAATTGCTGTTCGTTAGTCTCACTAAAACTCGAGAACGGCTGAACCGATTTGGCTAATTTTGGTCTTGAATAATTTGTGGAAGTCCAAAATAGATTTGAAAGCTGAATAAATATGAGTTCAGTATGGTGCCGCATAGCTCAACTGGTAGAGCACTCAGCGCGATACCGACATGGTCTAGGTTCGATTCCCAGTTTGAGCTGTCTATATTTTTTTCAATTCATCTATAAATCGTTATATTAAGAAGGTTTGCATGTTTAGGTTCCCACTATATAAAATTGGTGCATTACCGTACGATGGACGGTGTGGCTCAATAAGTTATAGATCAAATTGAACGGAATATAGTATAGTGCCGGATAACTTAACTGGTAGAGCACTCGGTGCGATACCGACATAGTGTGGGCTCGATTCTCAAGTCGAGCTATCTATATTTTTCTTAATTTATCTATAAATTGCCTTATTGAGAGGGTTTGCATGTTTAAGTTTTCACTATATGAAATTGATAAATTAAGAAAAATAAAGAGGGCGTTTCACGCCAAATCGGAGACCTTTAGCTTTTGCACCGCGGATTTTTTTGTAACGTTTTTAAGTATAGGTTGTAAGAGGCTTCATGATTTTTTTCAAATTTTTTCGCCCAACCGTTTTCAAAATATCGAATTTTCAATAATGTCAAGTTTTTTTTTCAAACGCCTGTAACTTCGCGAAAAGTGGTTCAAATGAAATTTTCAAAGAGACAAAAAATGTTAAATTCTAGACATCTTATCAGTAAAGAGTATCAAAAATTTTCTTGAACCCCGCTCCTATTGTAATTGAAACTTTTTCGTATAAATTGTCGATTTACAAAAAGCACATACTGATCGATTTTCCTCATAATTTTTCACAGCAAACTCTCACCTATTCTTCAACTTTTCCAGCTATGCTCATAATGGGAAAACGATGGGATCTTTTTTTTTTTAATTTTTTAAATTTTATATTCCAGTTTTTTTTTTTTTTTCAAAAAAATGTCTTAAAATAATAGCATGCTCAGAATTTATTGTTAATAATTATCTGAAACACAACGATCATCAAAATTTTCTAATTTTATTTCCTCAAAAAATTATTAATAATTAATTAATTATTTTTGTTAATTAAAATTATTACTTATTAATAATTAGTAATAATTTTCCTGTGATAAATCCTCAGCATACTATTATTTTAAGATATTTTTCTTAAAAAAAAAACTGGGATATGAAATTTAAAAAAATAGATCCCATCGTTGTCCCATTATGAGCATAGCTGGAAAAGTTGAAGAATAGGTGAGAATTTTCTGTGAAAAATTATGAGAAAAATCGATCAGTATGTGGTTTTTGTAAATCGACAATTTATACCAAAAAAGTTTCAAATTCAATAGAAGCGTAGTTAAAATTTTTTTTCGATATTTTTTATCGAAGAGATATCTAAAAATAAATATTTTTTGACTCTTTGAAAATTTTGCTTAAACCACTTTTCGCAAAGTTACAGGCATTTAAAAGAAAAATCTCGTCCTTTGTCGAAATTTTATATTCCGAAAACGATTGGAGGAAAAAATTTGAAAAAAATCATAAAGGCATCTTTCAACTTATGCTAATAGATTGAAAAGTTTCAAAAAAATCCGAGGTTCAAAAGTTTAATGGTGTCTGATTTGGCGTGAAAATCCTCATAGATAACCTGACCTGGGAATCGAACCCAGACCATTTCGGTATCGCGCCGAGTGCTCCACCAGTTGAGCTATCCGGCAGTATACTATATTCCGTTCAATTTGATCTTTAAGTTATTGAGCCACACCGTCCATCGTACGGTAATATACCAATTTTCTAAAGTGGAAACCTAAACTGAGATGATTATTTTATTTAGCTCTACAATCGATTGAGGCAGTACGAAGTCTGCCGGGTCAGCTAGTATTTAATATATTATATATGGGAGTCTCTTATTATGATGTCAATCATACTATTATTATTGTATTACTTATTTTAGGCAATTGATTTTTTTTACATACACTACTGGAAAAAATTAAAGGATAAAAAAAAAATTAAAATTTATGGGTGATATTCAACAGGCCGTACCTTCGAAAGAAACAGTTCTATAAGAAATTAAAAAAAAAGAAACTGTAGCTTCAAGTGTCCTTTTTTTTTATTAGAACTTCAAAATTTTGTAGTGTTAGCGGTTTCCGAGTAATCTTAGAAAATCCAGCAACAAAAAAAAATTTTCAAATTTTTTTGATTTACTTTTTATAGTCTACAGGCGTGGGAAAATTTTTTTTCGCTTAACCACTTTAAGATCGGATACCTTCGTTATTTAGCTTTAATTTCATTTTTTATGGACGTTGATACGTCCACTTCTCGCCAAGATATCGGTCTTTAAATGGAAAAGTATCCTTTTGTCTTTGATTATCGATATCTCAGAGGGTTATCTGACAATTCATCCGCAGATAATCCATAGACAGACAATTCAACCGCGGATAAATCTCCCAACGGACAAAACCTCGTAAAGAGTCAACAATCAAAACTCGAAACACGAATTGATGCTAGGGTATATGCAAGGATGATGACACATGAACCGCCGTTTCGATGTTAAACTGACACGTGTGCACTCAAATATCCAACTTATAATTGGTTGATAATTAGTAGACATCGTGTTTTAAAATGTGTGAATCGCCGAGTAAAATCATCTAACTTATAATCTTTACTAAACTTAAAGTTTAATAGACACCGAACAGAATTAGGTTTCATCCCAGATATGTTGGTGGAATCATCAGTAAGGCACCTCCAACACATCCTGCCTCATACCTAACACTGAAGTAGCCACAAAAATTATGAATGGGTTAGACCTATACGTCACCGTCCATCTTGCGGTATTAAATGAAATTAATTATTAAATATTTTTAATTTTCATTTAATCTATTATAAGATGGTAAATTACCGGCTACATGTAGGTAAAATAAACGCTATCTATGTGTACACGGCTGACTCATCCACTGCTCACGTGCCGCATCAACATACAGCCGTATTCTGAAACCGTTTCTTGTCCAATGGATATTCCGTCCGAGAACCAAATGTCGTCAGACGAACTGTCGCGGACCAAACGTCGTCGGATGAACCGTCATGTGACCACGTAGATTGATATGCGCTAGTCGCAATCACTAAAATACTTATAATATTATTGCTAAATGTTTGACTAGATGATCTTTAATATGTATCATTCAGGAGATTCATTAATTAATTTTAATATCCTCACCGGGTTGCAATTCAAGCACGTATATTTTAATCCACTATGGCGACCAACAGCTACTGGTATCAACAAGTGATGCGCCACGAGCAAGAATGCAAGTACTTACTCGGAGATGAATAAAAATCTCAGCAACTCAAGATCGAATTAAATCAAACGAAAAATAAGCAAATCACCCGATGAATTTAAGGTAGTTTGGCAGCCACAGCTCTCAAACTTGACCCGCACTTTTTTTATTTTTATTTGAAAAATTATACTTTAATGTACTTGAGAAAAAAAAATCAGAATTTTTTACCACGTCATTAAAGAGATATAATTAATTCAAATCATATAATTATACAGGGCTCTTATGATTGTCCTTATTCAATTTTACCGGAAATCAATAGTTTGTAAAAAATTGACAAACTTGACCCACAAAAAAAAACTTTTTATTAGATAATTTGATATCTAAAGCGTATAATAAAAAAGTTTCAGAATGATTTACCACATGGTTTTTTTAAAATTAATATTTTAATATGATGATTAGCTATCTGTCTTTGTTTATAGACGGACACTTACTTTCTCTCATGTTTACTAGGGAAAAAATGGCAGCTTCATTGTGCGCGCTTAATTTAAAATATTCACTGAGAGACTAACTTATTGAATATAAATGAAATTAATGTAAAGACAATAAACAATGTAAATAAATTATTTACATAAATCCATTTGACATTTGTTATGTAGAGGTTATGTTTACCTATTTAAAAAGTGAATAAACATAACATGTTAAAAAATTATGGTACCAACTTTAAAAAATTTATGACAGTTACCATAACCTCGAACTATTCTAGTTCTAGTCAATGTAATTCATGTAAATTTTGTCATTATAATTATTTAACTTTGACACATATTGATTTTGTCCTAATTATTACTAATATTAATTATAATGATAATTAAAACAGTTGTTTCATACTTGTAAAAAAAAAGCCATTTTTTTGACTTGGGATGCGAGTGCCAAACTACCTTAATTAATTAATATTTATCAAATCCTTATTAATAGTCAACGTAATCAGAACGTGAAATGGAATCACCATAATAATACTACTACAACGCGTCTGCTCGCAATCAGCCTCTGTAACTATCCGATTAGTTTTTTGAGCGAACACTTGTTGACCACCCATGGAGCGTGGCACTTGCCCCTAATTATTTAGCCCTGGACCTTACTTTATATAAATAAATTATAAAAATATTTTATTCAAACCTGGATGATACGTCAATGAATACCTAATTAAATGTAATATTTATTTATTTAAAATTCATATTTTTAAGCTGTATAATTAATTAAATAAAAATTATTCTATTTTGAAAAATCAGCGACGGTAGTGTTCATGTTCAAATCTCCCGCGCTCTCATCATCATTCTCACGGCGGATAAGTGATCGATACTATAGTCGATACTACAGTCGATCACCAATCAACCATAGGCGGCTCCGCTAGTCACATTCTCATCGTAACGACCGCTCGAGTGGGGATGAGGAAGACGGAAGTTCTGTCTCTCTCACACATTTGCGCTTTCTCTCATATATATTGCTTAAAGTATTTTCATGGTTGACGCCTCGTGCATTTATTAATCTCTCATTAAATAATAAATCATTGGTGCTCTCATTAAATAAATTGCGATAACTTGCTTATAACAATTCTCAGTAATCATTCCACATATTATTTTTGCTCTCATAAGTAATTTCATTGTTATTTTCATTAAATCAGTCTCACCTCGTGTACCGGCATTGTTACCGCCAAGTCGCCATCTTGGCCACGTGTTGATCGCGAGTGCAATCTCATAAAATAAAATACTAAAACTAACATCTGAAGTATTTTCTCATGCAACATAATTCTCATCAAGTGGAAATATTGTAAATAATTATCTATAGTTATTATTTATGCAAACTCAGTGTTAAATAAAATTATTAACTACCCGCCAATTCACATACACCAGATCCTCTCATCCTTATAATTAATTAGTATTAATTATTTAAACAGTTCGAGGAAAATGTATCGACTTTTTTTCACCCAGCGGTCAATGTTTTTAATACCTCAATACCCGGCTGAAATATTTGATTTGAAAATACAAAATAATTATTGGGGCACAATATTGTAACGGATTATGCTGCCCAGATACCTTTGAATTATAAATATATACTTTGAACTAATAAATATCATCCAGTGATATTTCTCAATAACCAATTAAAATCAATTCATCAACGTGCACACACATACAAGCACTGCGCGAATATGCCACGTGACAGCAGACTTCTGTCTTGACGCAGGCGTAGTGGTGAAATGCTCGCGTAACGATTTACATTCGAATTTAAAATTACATTTTTAGTCTTACAAAATAATTAATATTAAATAAATTAAATCGTTACGTGACAACTTAAAGTCTGTGAAATTATAATAGCAACAATAATTTACTTGGTACAAGAGTAGAAAGAGAAAAAAAACACGACAATACCCGAACAGCCAGGAAGACTCAATGTCGTGAAGCAAAATTATTCTCATAATATAAGAAAGACAGGCAATAAGAAAGATATAATAATCCTCAGAAAAATTGGGAAATAATACTGATAAATTCGAATAGTTTCCGTTTTAGAATGTTCCGCGGAATCTATTAGCCTTTTAGTCGGTATAGTAGGAAGCAGTGTGTCGATGCTCAGTCAATTCTTGATTTATTGCCACCTGAGGCGCACCAGGCGCGACCGTCCAAGATAGGCAAGACACAACCGGTATACACAAAGACAAAGTCGCTTGAGTGAAAACATCGCATCAGTAATTTCAACTTTAATAAACTAGACATTAAATAAAATTATAATCAACTCAAGATATATCAAATAAAATATAACCCAGTAGATTATAAAATTTTGCTTTATCAAAAAATAAATAGAAAATAAATAAATTCATAGCTGAAGAATCCATAACCATTTAGCTCAATACGTGATTTTGCATCATAATAATCTTCTATATAAATAAGAATCTATTGCTGTTCGTTAGTCTCGCTAAAACTCAAGAACGGCTAAACCGATTTGGCTAATTTTGGTCTCGAATTATTTGTGGAAGTCCAAAATAGGTTTGAAAGTTGAATAAATATAAGTTTAGTATAGTGCCGGATAGCTCAATTGGAAGAGCACTCGGCGCGATACCGACATGGTCTGGGATCAATTCCCAGTTCAGGCTATCTATATTTTTCTCGATTAATCTATAAATTGTCTTATTGAGAAGATTTGCATGTTTAGGTTTCCACTGTATTAAATTGGTTTTTTACATAGTGAAAACCAGTTTAATCTAATGGAAACCTAAACACGCAAACCTACTCAATCAGACAATTTATGGATAAATTAAGAAAAATATAGGGGGGGTTCCACGCCAAATCGGACACCATTTAGCTTTTGCACCGCGGTTTTTTTTTGTAACTTTTAATATAGGTTGAAAAAAACATTCATGATTTTTTTCTAATTTTTTTCCTTAACCGTTTTCGAAATATCGAATTTTGAAAAATGTAGAGGTTGTTTTTCAAACACCTGTAACTTTTCGAAAAGTGGTTTAAATAAAATTGTCAAAGAGACAAAAAATGTCTATTTTTAAACATCTTTTCAGTAAGAAATATCAAAAACATTTTTTGAACCACGCTTCTATTGAAATTTAAACTTTTTCGCATAAATTCTCGATTTACAAAAAAACACGTACTGATCGATTTTTCTCATAATTTTTCACAGCAAACTCTCACCCATTCTTCAAATTTCCCAGCTATGCTCATAATAGAACAACGATGGGATCTATTTTTTTGTTATTTTTCAAATTTCATATTCCAATTTTTTTTTTAAAAAAAATGTCTTATAATAATAGTACGCTCAGGATTCACTGTTAATAATTATCTGACAAACAACTATCAACATAATTCTTTAATTTTATTTCCTCAGAAAAAATATTATTAATTAATTAATATTTATTGTTATTAATTGAAATTATTATTTATTAATTAATTAGCAATAATTTTTCTGTGTAGGAAAATTGGAAAATTTTGATGACAGTTGTGTTTCAGATATTTATTAACAGTAAATCCTGAGCATGCTATCATTTTAAGACAATTTTCTTAAAAAACAACTGGAATATGAAATTTAAGAAATCTAATATAAATAGATCACATCATTGTCCCATTATTAGCGTAGATGGAAAAGTTGTAAAATAGGTGACAGTTTGCTGTGAGAAATTATGAGGAAAATCAATCAGCATGTTTTTTTTTGTAAATCGACCATTTATTCTTGAAAGTTAAAATTTCAATAGAAGCGTGGATCTAAAATTCTTTTCGATATTTTTTATTGAAAACATATTTGAAAACTCACATTTTTTGGCTTTCTGGAAATTTTGTTTAAACTACTTTTCGCAAAGTTACAGGTATTTGAAAGAAAAATCTTTTCCTTTTTCAAAATTCGATATTTCGAAAACGATTGGAGGAAAAAATTAAAAAAAATCATGAAGGCCTCTTTCAACCTATGCTAATAGATTAAAAAGTTTCAAAAAAATCCGAGGTTCAAAAGTTAAATGGTGTCTGATTCGGCGTGAAACGCCTCATAGATGGCCCCACTGGGAATCGAACCCAGATCATGTCGGTACACTGATTTCCTAGACTGAAAACCTAAACAGAGTTGATGTTTTATTTTGCTCTACAATCGGTTGAGGCAATACGAAGTCTGCCGGGTCAGCTAGTAGGTTATAAAATTGTTGCTAGAAGTCCGCAGTAGCCCTGCTCGATCCAATACAGTCTACATCACTGAGATTAGCTATCAAAGCCTTTCAAACGAGCCCCAAATAAAGTGTACTTGCTGAAGCGCATATACTCCCACTTGATTTAAGAATAATGGAATTGTCCTTCAAATATACAGCATCAAGCATCTGCTTCAGTAGTAATCCCTTACAACAGTACTTAGAATTCACGGAAATGGATAGTAAATATCAATGGTATCAATGTCTACTTAAACCATTAGCATATAAAGTAAATATTATGAAACAGGACGTGTTATTGAAAAATATCATAGTCCTTCCGAAAATAGTCCTTCCGAAACAAATACATCCGATACCACTATGGTGTACATGATAGGACTTTAATTTTACTATAGACCTCTGCATGTTAGAAAAAACGGACAGTAAGGACAATAATCCAACTATCATCTATAAAAACCTATTTTGTAAGCTACTAGACAAGTATCAATGCTATAATCACTAGTGTTTCAAAAAATCGATTTTATTTTTTTTTTTTTTTTTTTTTTTTTTTTTATCAAAGAACATTGGAAAATCGGCAGAGTATCTCTAGACAAAGACCCTGTTAAAATATGAGACCTTAATATTAATATTTGAAGGTGGCGATTCACGAGTTTTTATTTTCCATCTAAATATCATAGGAAAATTAAGATTTAAGTTTGGAATTTTATACCTCCGCAATGGCTTATTGAACAGATAAGTTTCCCGAGTGGGACGACCTCCGCCATTTTGTTTCTCAAAACATCATGGCACCCCAAAAAGTCGGCGATAAGAGAACACGAGGTGATGGATGAGGGCAAGTGTGTATAATGGCGTGACTGAAATCTTAGTGTTTATAAGTGAAAGAAACCCGTATGGGTTGGGGAAAACTTGCATCCTACCACTAATCCTATGCAAGCATGTTGACCAAAGCTGGGAGTTAAGTACCACGAGGGGCCTTTCCAAGCCCACTGTGACCAGAGTCCCTCTATTTACTGAGATAGGAGCAGTGTTTGACCCAAAGAGGTTGGACTTGTGGTGGCTGTGGTTAGACACCACGTGCAATAAGGATTTTTGAGTATACCTTCGGTTAACGTCCATTCTTTGTCAATTTTTAACTAAGAGTGTCGTCGGGGTAGTAAATGAGGACACCCTACAACGCGTGTATGTCCAAAAGAGCGAGGAAACGGCCTCCGTTCGGCGGAAGTGGACTTAGTCCCGTTACATTGATTAATTAATTACATGTTTGTCTCAGAAGGGGTTTTGGCGCTCTCCCCTATGAATTAATTATTATTATTATTATTATTATTATTATTATTATTATTATTATTATTATTATTATTATTATTATTATTATTATTATTATTATTATTATTATTATTATTATTATTATTATTATTATTATTATTATTATTATTATTATTATTATTATTATTATTATTATTATTATTATTATTATTATTATTATTATTATTATTATTATTATTATTATTATTATTATTATTATTATTATTATTATTATTATTATTATTATTATTATTATTATTATTATTATTATTATTATTATTATTATTATTATTATTATTATTATTATTATTATTATTATTATTATTATTATTATTATTATTATTATTATTATTATTATTATTATTATTATTATTATTATTATTATTATTATTATTATTATTATTATTATTATTATTATTATTATTATTATTATTATTATTATTATTATTATTATTATTATTATTATTATTATTATTATTATTATTATTATTATTATTATTATTATTATTATTATTATTATTATTATTATTATTATTATTATTATTATTATTATTATTATTATTATTATTATTATTATTATTATTATTATTATTATTATTATTATTATTATTATTATTATTATTATTATTATTATTATTATTATTATTATTATTATTATTATTATTATTATTATTATTATTATTATTATTATTATTATTATTATTATTATTATTATTATTATTATTATTATTATTATTATTATTATTATTATTATTATTATTATTATTATTATTATTATTATTATTATTATTATTATTATTATTATTATTATTATTATTATTATTATTATTATTATTATTATTATTATTATTATTATTATTATTATTATTATTATTATTATTATTATTATTATTATTATTATTATTATTATTATTATTATTATTATTATTATTATTATTATTATTATTATTATTATTATTATTATTATTATTATTATTATTATTATTATTATTATTATTATTATTATTATTATTATTATTATTATTATTATTATTATTATTATTATTATTATTATTATTATTATTATTATTATTATTATTATTATTATTATTATTATTATTATTATTATTATTATTATTATTATTATTATTATTATTATTATTATTATTATTATTATTATTATTATTATTATTATTATTATTATTATTATTATTATTATTATTATTATTATTATTATTATTATTATTATTATTATTATTATTATTATTATTATTATTATTATTATTATTATTATTATTATTATTATTATTATTATTATTATTATTATTATTATTATTATTATTATTATTATTATTATTATTATTATTATTATTATTATTATTATTATTATTATTATTATTATTATTATTATTATTATTATTATTATTATTATTATTATTATTATTATTATTATTATTATTATTATTATTATTATTATTATTATTATTATTATTATTATTATTATTATTATTATTATTATTATTATTATTATTATTATTATTATTATTATTATTATTATTATTATTATTATTATTATTATTATTATTATTATTATTATTATTATTATTATTATTATTATTATTATTATTAATATTATTATTATTATTATTATTATTATTATTAATATTATTATTATTATTATTATTATTATTATTATTATTATTAATATTATTATTATTATTATTATTATTATTATTATTATTAATATTATTATTATTATTATTATTATTATTATTAATATTATTATTATTATTATTATTATTATTATTAATATTATTATTATTATTATTATTATTATTATTATTATTATTATTATTATTATTATTATTATTATTATTATTATTATTATTATTATTATTATTATTATTATCATTATCATTATCATTTTCATTATCATTATCATTATCATTATCATTATCATTATCATTATCATTATCATTATCATTATCATTATCATTATCATTATCATTATCATTATCATTAGCATTATCATTATCATTATCATTATCATTATCATTATCATTATCATTATCATTATCATTATTATTATTATCATTATTATTATCATTATCATTATCATTATCATTATCATTATCATTATCATTATCATTATCATTATCATTATCATTATCATTATTATTATCATTATCATTATCATTATCATTATCATTATCATTATCATTATCATTATCATTATCATTATCATTATTATTATTATTATTATTATTATTATTATTATTATTATTATTTTTTTTTTTTTTTTTTTTTAGTTAAATGCTCAGGGGGTTATCCCCGGTAGTCCGACTCTACCGAGGGCCTCACCTGAGCGCCAAATCATTACTACTGCGATGCTTCATCAACAAGATGATCAGCATGAGCAGCAGGCCAAGTTTCGTTGCCTTAAGAGACGGAGGGATCCGAGAATAACAGTCTTTTTTATCCGCGATGCCAAAAACTCGACTTGCGGAGAACAAGTTGGGATTTTAGCCAATGCAGACACAAAAGTCTGTTTCATCTCTCCTAGGACGCCAACAATAAGTACGACAAGCTTTACACGGTAACCTGGGTAGAGTTTGCCAATTTCAAACAGGAGATCCTGATATATTTCGTGTTTGTGCTCCTCTTTAACCGTGATGTTATACTCAGCAGGTGCTGAGAACTCGATGACATAAATGTCACGAGCGGTTTTATCAAAGAGCACAATATCAGGTTTATTGTGATCGATTTTCCGCGTTGTTGCGAATGGCACGTTCCAATAAATACGGCAACGGTCATTCTCAACAACTTGCGGAATATCTCCTGGCAGATAAGGCAGCACTGGTGTTTTATCGATACCGTGAGTATGTCTTAGGTGGTAATAAAGTACTCGCAGAGCAGCATTGTGACGCTGGACATATGCATTTCTTGCCAGCACAGGACATGCTGACAATAGATGCATAAGCGTCTCAGGATGTTGTTTACACACCCTACACAAAGTGTCGGGTACCTGCATCTGGAGCACCTTAGCACGGTATTCAAGAGTATTGATTACACCATCTTGGCAGGCAAAAATATATCCTTCGGTCTCGAACATCAGGCCAGCTGACCTAAGGAAGGAAAACGTCAGCTGCTCGGACAAGCCATGTTCACGCACGTGTTTAAAGAACACGCTGTGCATGGACTTGTCCATATGTGTGCTGAGCAGTTTTTGTTGCTCAGCATTGCTGATGACCCTCTTAAATTCCTCCTTAGGGAGTTCGATAAGAGGGTTTACTCTTCCAAGACCGAAGGATTTTGCCGCGTACATTGCTGCCTTATATAAAAACGCTCCCCTATGCCTATTCTCATGACTATGAACAATTTGCATAAGGAAGTCGTTTTCATCTGCAGTGAAATTGACAACCTCGTATGTTATACCCAAAACCAAACGATCGTGTAGACATTCCAAGCTCTGTAAACCTCTCCCTCCGATGTGCCGGGAAAGGTATAATCTGGTTATTGAGGATTTAGGGTGCATGCACCGATTCATATTCATGACTTTGCGTGTCTTGATATCGAGATCTCTGAGCTCTTTTCGGGCCCATTTAAGAACACCGAAAGAGTAGAGGAGTACCGGGACAGCAAGCATGTTTGTTGCAGAGACTTTGTTTTTCCCGGAAAGTTCTGATGACCAGATTTTCCGGAGTCTCCGCACATACTCGCTGCAGAGAGTCGTTTCGATTTTCGAGGCGTCCTGCATAGGACTCCCGTCAATCCCTAGATATTTGTACGACTCTCCGGCGTCAAGATGGTCAATGACGCTCCCATCTACTAACTCGATATCCTCACGCACATCAGAACACTTACCCTTCACCAGATTAATGACCGCGCACTTGTCCAACCCAAAAGCCATGCCAACATCCCGGGTATACTCCCCTACGATATTCAAGGCTGTCTGAAGGTGTTCCTCATCAGAAGCATACACCTTCAGATCATCCATGTAGAGTAAGTGGGTGATCGAATACTTTCGATCATTTTGTGGACCCACTAAGTATCCACGGGTGCGGCGTAGTGCAACAGATATTGGCAGCAGTGAGATACAAAACAGCAGAGGGCTCAGAGAATCTCCCTGAAAGAATCCTCGTTTGTACTGTACAGCTTCGGTTACACGTTTGTCGTTGCCACATGAAATGTGGAACCGTGTTCGCCAAAGCTGCATCGTACGCCGAATGTATCCCACTGTATCGTGATTGACCCCAAGGCATTTGAGCAAAAAGAGAATAAGCTCATGAGATGTTGAGTCAAATGCCTTGCGTTAGTCAATCCAGGCCATTGACAGGTTGCGCTGATAGCAGATCGCGTCTTGAATGACACAACGATCCACTAACAGATTCTCTTTGCAACCTGACAGGCCTCTTTTACTGCCACGTTGTTCGTATATCTGCTGCCATACAGGGTCTATCTCCTGCAGAATGCGATTATTCAAGATTTTGGTGAAAATCTTATAAACCGCATTCAAACAGGTGATAGGCCTGTAGTTTTTCGGGTCAGACAAGTCTCCTTTCTTTGGGATGAGCACGGTTCGCCCTTCTACAAGCCAGCAAGGAATTGGTTCATTACCTCTGATGAACGCTGTAAAAATCCGGGCCAGATGACTATGGGTAGAAGTTAATTTCTTCCACCAAAACAGGTTAATGCCATCTGGACCCGGAGCAGCCCAGTTCTTACCATTGTCCAGAGCTGAACGAACTTCTTCCACGCTAACTTCGGGGCTCTCTTCATCAGCATTGTCGTTGCGATGTTGTCGACAAAATGCTTCAAAGTCGTTGAGAGCTGGAGTGTCACGATTCACGTTCGGTTGATCACCATACAACTCGGACCAGAAAGCTTCTACTTGCTCGATGGATGGGGAATCGCCAGAAACAGATGTCTTAGGTGTCAGAAAGCGTGAAGGACTTAACCGAAACAAAGAGTTATTGGTAAGCCGCTTCAGCTTTTTCTTTAGTGACTTTTTAGCAGTCACTAGAGCCCGCAACCTATTAAGGGAACCTTCTTTGATATTAAGAAGATTCTCCTTATTCAGTGTGTGATGCTGATAGCGTAGTCCAGCCGCAATGCGGCGGACTTTAGATGTAAATGCTTTACGTGCATTTACATACTCAATCACACACTGAATGCGGGAGACATGTTTCCGGAGATTATCAATCTTCAGTGACAGCTGCCCAATGCGCCCTCTCATCTTTGCCTCAGGAGAAGAAATATTTCTCCTCGCTGGAGGTAAGAGTGAGGAAGCAGCATAATAGACAGCTTGATTGATGGTGAGCAAAATAGAGTCTTCCTGAATCCGGGCAGATAGTTCTCGGTTCTCCGTGTCAAGTAGCTGTTTTGGGTAGTGTATCTTCTTTGAGATACATACTTGTCGTCTTTCAAAATCATTGTCAGCGTCTTCAGAAGAACGGCGTCTCTCTTGATGTAACTGTGCTGGAAAAGACAGACGATGAGATAATCGTCTGTTCATTAACAGTGATCTCCGTGTTCGCCGGAGATGAGAGGCATAGTCTCGGAGATGTTGTTGTGACAGATGGCTGTAGTTAGGATGCATATTGCTCCAGAGAGCTTTCATCTTCGCCATGTAGCCTCTCCGCTCCGGTTCACTGTTATTATAGCACATCAAGAGATCGGCTCGTAATTCCTCCGTCCACCTAAATGCAGTCCGTTGTTCGCCAAGGTCGTCATCGTTCGGAATCTCGGTACTCCGCCCAGCTAGTGGGTTGCCCTCATCCGAGAAGGGCAGGTTGTGGGGAGCACTTCCTGGTTCAGTATTGTCTTGAACTCAGTTTTACTTTACGTTGGGGAGTTAACCCAACGTAAAGTTTGTTATGCGATTGGTAGGCCAGCAGATGGGAGGCCAGCCTACATTGCCCACGATGCGCCACGGGGTAAATAAGACCCCCCTGGCCGCACAACATGCACCGCGGGCATTATTGTTATTATTATTATTATTATTATTATTATTATTATTATTATTATTATTATTATCATTATTATTATTTTACTAATAGAAGTAAATTGTAACTATTTACAAAATGTATCAATGAGATGGATATGATTCGATGTATGTGTTTATTTAGATTTACATCTAAATCGGTTGCGTGAGAAGATGAATGAATTTATTCAGTTTTTTTAGTTGCTCGCAGATGGCTTCGATAGAATCGCTCGATGTCCTCTGGAGGGTACTTCGTCACTATCCAATACTTGTAATCTAGGTATCGGCGATTGCATGTAATGCAATGTGAATCAAACAATTGAAATCGAATACCACAGCCTTGACAACGTCCCCGATTGTAATCTTTGTAATTCTTGTCGTGCGGACGGAAGCACGTTGCCGTTGTCACTTGATCTTGATAATATACTGGGCACATATCCGACTGCCATGGTAATTGGCATTCGGCAATTTTATGATTCCGCTGCCCGCAGTTTTGGCACGCATTGGAGATAAATACGACTGAGCTTGAATTGTTACCTTTTGCGTCCATGATTCTGTCAGTTCAGTGTGACACACACGAGGCTTGACGGTTACACAGAACTCCTCAATGGCTTTGCATAAGGTGTCACAGTCCATGAAATGAATACCGAGGGATTACAACTTGTGGTGTCTTACCCGTAGCAGTTACAATGGAGTTGGATGCCGGAGCAGGTGATAAGCCCGACATGAATTATTTGTAGGCATTTGTTGGTTGTAATGGAACCTCATACCTTGGTGCCGGAGCTGTCTGTGAATACGGTAACGAGTTAGCAAAAGTTACCATCTGGATCTTAGTCTTAATATCCTTAGGAATAGCTCCCGAAGCTCGTAGTGTCGATTCTTCCTTCTCAATTAACTCTTGACGAGCCATTTTCCTAGAAAGCAATGATGATGGTGGAAATCTGACATTTTCCAGCGATGGACGCTGATATGCGCCATCGCCAATCTTGAGTCCTGGATTCAGACCGCAAGCAGAAGCTTGTTGAGCCAGTAATGGCTGCACTGATGTGTTATTTGGAGTAGTACCGATGTCATACTCTACTTTGGCTGGAGTAGAAGTTGTAGCTGATGTTGTTGTTGTCTGACAGCTGATTTCAGTGACAGTCAATTTTGATTCTAAAATAACTGCCTGAAATTTCTGTACAATTTCTTCTGGACTTGGCCACTTAATTTCTGCGATCATTTTCTGTCTCCTTTGGACCTGCTCAGTTAACTGATCAAGTCGTGCTGTGAGGTTTGTAATAGGACTTGACTCTGGTTTTGGAGTAGTTGGAGTTCTGCAACTTGGTCGGTGTTGATTTGAACGACAATTTGAAGATCCTCTAACTTCTCGTCGATACGTTCCATCCACCGGATATCAAATCTTGATACCCCAGATGGTATTGACGTAACCGCAGGACGGTAACATAGCACGGTCAATACGAGCATGAAGTTTACTAAACTCATCCTTCATGAATTTATTTAGAGTTTCGAACAATGCTGAAGTTGTCGTTGCAGTTGGGCTTGACACGTATAATGCAGATGATGGACGACCAAAGTCGAGGCCAGTTGTCGTTTGCCATGGCGGCAACAAAAATCGGAGTCCAATCAATGTAGCTGACCCAGTAGAACATGTCGGTGATGCTGCGATGGTTGTTGAAATTACAGGTGCAGCCGGTGGCGAAGTTGATGTTGTTGTTTCAGTAATGGGTGGTAATTCGGATGCAGATGTTGATGCAGTTTTTGATGAAACTGATAATGAGTCAGATGATTGTGTGACTGCATGAATTGATGACACTTCAGTGTCAGATACCTCGGCTGCGGACTCATGAGATGAGACTTCAGTATCTGATCCTGACTTTCCATGTATTTTTATTTTCATGATGAATGATCTGAAATATATCGAAAACAATCAGTTACGTCTTCGAGACCGTCTCGGAATTTTTAAGTCATTGTAATAATATATGTCAATATCATTACCGGCATTATTTTGTACTTTGACTACTAGAGGACTTAAAATTTTAGAGACAATCGCGGATCCCGAATATTTTAGTGCTAATTTAGCACCGTAACCATCAACTATTTGCTTAGTTTTTTATTTAAATAATAAACTTGACCACCGATTTTTAAATCTATAGGAATATTAGAAAATTTTTGTTCGTGTTGTTTACGCGTGCGTTCCTGAGCTTTCAAAATATTTTGCTTAAAAAAATGTCTCAGTTCAACTGCACGGTCCATTTGAGCTTGCGAAACGGTAAAGCCAGATACGTCTAAATTTCCAAGAGGATCAGTATCGTTAATCAGTCGTGCGTCACGTCCGTGATTTAAATAGAATGGGGATATAACCAGAGCAGTGTATACTGAGTTATTGTACGCGAATATTAGATCATCGAGATGTTCATCCCAGTCTTTTTGTTTTTTACTCGTAAACGCGACAATCATGGGTTTAATTGTACGATTGCAACGTTCAACAGGATTTGAACAAGGATGTCCGATAGGAGTTGGTGTGAATTTTATGTTCTATTGACTGATTAAATTGATTATGTCTTTATATATTAATTCTTCGCCATTATCTGAAATAATTTGGCAAGGAGGACCCCAGTGATTAAATACAGCCGTCAGGTGCTGTTTGGTGATTTTACCAGATTGTTGTTTCAGAGGAAAGCTTTCAAAGTAACGAGTGTAAAGGTCTTCGATGACGAGAGCATATTGATTTCCTATAGTTGAATGAGTGTATGGGCCAATTATATCAATCGAGATAATAGACCAAGGCTGAGTTGGTGGTCTCGTTCCAATGTATCCTTGCAGTTTAATCTGGTCACTTTTGGTCATTATACAGGTCTCAAAAGCTGAAACGTACGATGAAACATCTTTAAATATTCCTGGCGAGTAAAAATGATCTCGTATTCGTTGATACATTTCGTCAATCCCAAGATGACCCGATTGAGCTTCACAGTGAGCTTTCTCGATGGCTGGATGAATTTCTGGCTCAGTTAGGACGACTTTCCAAGGATTGAGTTCATCAAGTATTTCCTTGACAGCTAATGGACGATAAAAATACAACTTATCATTCTCATATTTCCATTCACCATAATTCTCCGGATATTTCTGGATAACTCGGACTTTCTCATCATACCAAGCAGAATTTTCAGCAATTACACACATCAATGAAGGATTTGAATCTGGATCAAATGAATCAGCAGGCTCTGGTTCTTCATATTAACGTAAAAGTGCACCTGGAGCTTCATTCTGCGTACCCCGATAATGAACAACCTCGCTATCATAGGCGGAAACGTCAATAGCCCATCTGGCCAATCTACCTGCCGGATCTTTTAACGAATGAAGCCATTTCAATATGGAATGATCAGTATAGACTGTAACTGGTAAACCTTCGATGTAACTTCGTAATTTCCGTAAGGACCAAACAACAGCGAGGCACTCTTTCTCAGTTGTGGTGTAATTCATTTCTGCTTTATTTAGTGGTCAATTCAGACATATAATTAAATTTTCCCGATCATGATCTGCATCATACTGAGTTAAGACAGAACCTCACCCAATATTGCTGGCATCCGTATACAACCGATAAGGCAAGTCTGGATGTGGTAATGATAATGTTGCAGCCTTTAATAAAGCTTCTTTCGTTTCCATGAAAGCTTTTTCTTCAACATCTGTCTATTCCCATGAAGCTCGAGTACTCGTCAGTTTGTTCAAAGGACCTTGAACCTGTGCAACATTTTTAAGATATTTATGGTACCAGTTAACTAACCCATTGAATCTTCGCAATTCCTTGCGGTTGGTGGGTCGTTTGTAGTCCGCGATTGGTTCCAATCGAGCTGGATCGGGTTTCAAACCATCTTCATTAATTATAAAGCCTAGAAAATGAATTTCAGAACAACCAAAATGACTTTTCTCTTCATTCATTTTTATTCCAGCCCTGCGGAATACTTCAAAAACAGCTTGAAGAACAATTTTATGCTCTTTTAAGTCATTGCTGATTATTATCCAGTCGTCGAGATATGCAAAAATTTTATTCTCAGCTAAAATATGAAAAAAATGTGTTTTTAAAGACTCGATAATTCCTCGGCGTACAGTGTCAGAAACTTCTTGATAAGTACTCAGTGCGTTTGTCAGACCAAATGGCATTCGAGTCCATTCAAATAAGCCTCGCCCATCCACGCAAAATGCTGTATATTGACGGCTCTTCAGCTTAACTAAAACATGATTAAAAGCATCACTGACATCGAGTGCTGAAATTACTTTATCACTTTGAAGACTTGATAAAATGCGATGCATGATCGGTAACGGATAATCAGACTTTTTCGATATTCGGTTTAGTGGTCGATAGTCAATGCACATGCGCCAAGTATTATTTCCTTCGGTAACATTACCAGTGAGCTGGCCCAAGCACTATTTGAAGGCTGAATATAACTCTTCGCAAGCGATTCATCTGCTCTGTCGTGCATTGCTTTCATTACTGGCGGACTTCTAGGATAAGGCTTTGTACGTACTGGAGTATTATCTGTCAATTCAATGCGATAATGAACTACATGTGTTAGACCCAACTGGACTTGTTGATTTTCCTTAAATTCTTTTGCTAAAAATTTTTCAAGATCAACACGTTCAGCTGACGACAGTACATTTAATGATGCTTGATTTGTAAACTCGGATCGTGAGGAAAAAGATTGAGTAACATTACTGGTATTCAGTTTCCAAGTACTCTCCTTGGAACTTACTTGAATATCTGCTAGCTGCCAGAAATCAAGACCAAGAATTACTGGAGTAGACAATTCAGATAAAACACAACCAAGAGATGATATCGTGACCATCAAGTTGAATTTCAAATAGGGCTCCACCACGCGTTTGCGTAGACTTGGAGTTAGCCATAATTACTCCATGAGTACTAGTGGGAACAGGTGTGAGGTCTTGCAATTGGTATTTTTTGATTTGTTCATAGGCAATCTCAGAAATATAACTGCGCTCACTCCCACTGTCCAGTGATACTTCAAGCTCATAGTTACCAATAGAAATATTGGCAATCATACGACTTACTGTTGACGGAGCTTTGAGACTGGCTGAAGAAGTCATGTGGCCGAATTTATTATCATTACTGAGCATTGGTAGTAATGTACTCTGTTTATTATCCGAATTCATTTGAATAGTGAATTTTGGAGCATAAGCAATGTCTTCACTCGAATCAAATCGATACTCATCAATCTCTGAGTCATATAAAGGACTAGTATCTTCTCTTAGATCACCGAGAGGGGTATCGTATGTCTCCGAGCCATTTTCAAACTTTGTAGCAGGTTTCCGTTCTTCCATGTCACAGTTCAGTAATAAGTTTCGAGTAAGAGATTTAAATTGAGTTTTATTCATTTTATTTTTAGTATTACGTGACGAGGTTATCGATTTTTCAAGTTTTGATTTCAAAGTTTTTATAGAATTTTTAGCTTTTGATTTTTTTAGATTTTCAATTTGCTGCGAAGCTTCCGAGCTTGTTTCCCAATTGGACTCTGCATCCACCAAATTATGAGACTTCAACTCCATTGGCTTATCCATAATTTGATCGAAAGGAGAAGTAAAATCAATTAAATCAACGTCAAGATTTTCTATTACGTTACCGACCATATTTGGACTATCAGCAGCAATTGGATAACTTAAAAAGAATTTTCCACGACTAATAACGAATTCAGGAGCATCAGGATTCAATTTGAACGAATCAGGTTTATCATCAGTATTTACAATGGACTTGTCCGAGTTATTTTCTGACACAGGAGCGCTGGTAACGTGATTGATGTCTACCAGGGCGCTCACGTGTTTTTTGGACTAGGAGGACGTGGACGAAGAGGCAACCCTGCCTTGATACGTAACTCATCAGTTACTGGCCCACAGCAGACCACAGCGACATGACCAATTCTTCCACAACGACCGCAGACGGAAGTTTTCGTTGCATTATTTTGTGGTACTGGAGTTAAATTAACAGTATCGACTTTTCCTGGTGACGTATTTGCACTATTTTGATCTGATTTTTCCAAAATAGTTTTCATCATAGACTCAAAACTATTTAATAGGGTGGAAGGCTCAGAATTCGGTTTTTTCATTTTGTGAATCAGGAATTCTATTTTTATTAAAATTATTGTTTCGATTGAAATTATTGCTTTTATTGAACTTATTGTTTCTATTAAAATTATTGTTGGAAAAATTATTATTAAATGATGGAGTAGATGACGGTAGACCTTCCAGATTGCTTAGTGAATTTATTTCTGAAGCCTTGATCGAATTTAGTTGACTATGACTTTTGGTTCTACTATTACTTTCTTTGTGGATTTTGAAATGAGGGCTCAGTGCATCAGCCGTTGGCTGCCAGGCACTGTCCTATGTTTATGATTCGGCATACGTCATAATTTTTGTATCCGCGGACTTTTGTAAGAAACGAGAATTAAATCGTGAAATTATAATTCTAATTTGCTTAGCCTGTGGCAACGGATCTTCTAATTTCGCGAATGTGCCTTGCATACGATTAATAAATGCAACTCCTGTCTCGTCGTTGCGTTGTTTGGCCAAATAGATCTCCTGCAGCACTGCTTCGTCTGTTTTCTGAATCTGCCAAATTTTTAAATAATATTTCAAAGTGGAGCAGCTATGAAACAAACATTGCTGACCATTCGCTGTTCAATTATTTTCAAATATTTTTTTGCATCTATTGGAGAGGATCGATCATGAGACGGAAACGAGACATTCCACGACTTGACAAGACGAGTAATATCAAACAACCTCAGGGAATTGGACCCATTCATGTTTGAATTTCCCGCTGGAACTGTATAAGTATTATACCCGGCTGACGGTTGTGCATGTGGATATGCTTGTATCAATGGAGCTTGTGTGTGTGTATTCGTAAATGCGGGTACATTATTATCGCTAGGTGGATGGGTATAAGTATACGAGAGTGTAGGGTGGACATTCATATGCACTGGCGGGACCCTCAATTGCGCGTACGGTTCACGCGCAGGCAAGCCAGGCATGGCGAACTGCTGTCCGTTCGCTTGCGTTGCCGAAATAGGTGCATGTGGATGTGGGATGACCGGGCAAGTAGAGAGGGGATTTGCTGCTTGTGACGTCACAGTGGCAGCAGGGAATAACTCTCTCTTTGTATCCACATGCTTGATGCGTCTGGTCGGAAAGTTGGGAGTGGTAATTGAGCACCCGGGGGTCACAAGACCGTGCTCGATATATGAAGCAAATGCTGACGTTCTGCCCTTAAAGCTTCAATTTCTGTCTATAGACCAGAAACTACATTTTGTAATACGGCGACGGAGGTCGTATTTTGGGATTCAGAAATTGGCACAACCCCACTAACGTTGTGATGATGAACATTACCGCCCGAACTAGTAGTAGAAACATGGTCATAATTATTTACGACTTGGCTTTGAGTACAGCTGGTACTGTTGTGTATGTCATCGCTATGCGTAAGATAAACAGGATCCTCCATTGCGCTCGATGTAGTAGGAAAATGTATAAGATTGTCAGGATTATTAGCCGAGGTGACTGGGAGAGATGATTGCGAAATCGGCGTTCTCGGTAGCGTCATTTCGGCGGGAAAACTGTCTCAGCTTCAAAGTTTTTTCAAATAATAAATTATAAAATTTTTATTATCGATAATTTTTACTTAATCCGAACTGATAATAATCTCGTCGGATTATAAATTTATTAAATCAAGAATTATTTTAATACGAATCTTTTCAGAACTAAAGAGATTATTTATTTATAAATTAGTAATTTATTTAAGCTATTAAAATTCTTGATGACTAATAAATTTTTGTTTATTACTTTAATGACTTATTTTAGTTATTAAAATTTTCAATGACTCATAAAAGTTTATATATTACAGCAAAGATTCTATCGATAATAAACTTAAGTGCTTAGTTTATTTGAAGACAATTTTGTAGAGCCAAAGATATTTTATTTTAAACCGGGAACGAATATAATAATCTTTTGTGTTGTAAAGAAAGTAATAAATTCCTTTACTACACTTAGAAAATATTCGAACCAAAGTTTTATTTTAATATTTAAAGTGTTTATTTTCATTCTTTACTTCGGGTTATCTTTGTGCGTAAGGGAAGGATCATGAACTGTAAAGAATTAAATACTAGAGTCTCGGATTACGACTCGTGTAGTTAGTATACGCTCAGGGTATTGTTATGTCCAAGTAAATTTTTTTTTTATTTTAATAATTATTTAAAATAATTATTACAGAGCTCTTCTTTTCAAAAGCGCGCGAAAACGCAGCGTCAGCTTCGTTCATCTTTTTATGCGACAAAAGAATAGTGGGAGGATGACTGCAATAAGTTTAACGAACAATTGATAAACTGTCGTCACTTTCCACCAATGACAATAATTAAATATTCCCCATCAGTCACCAAATCAAAGTTTATAAAAAGCCTGAGCACCCATAGCTCTTGGCTAGTCGGTTCTTCTAACTTACGGTCCGCGAATATTCGAACGTCGAACTTTCGTGCACACTTATTGCAGGATTCCGCCCCAGGCGTCGAAAAGTCAATAAGAGGATCTTTAATATTTTCCTATTTAAACCTTATTGCAGGAATCCGCTTCGGCGTTGAATAATCAATAAGGCATTCTAAAATTGACATCTTTTTGCAGTCAATTATTGCAGGATTCCGCTTAGGCGTTGAAAAAGCAATAATCGACTTCCTTATCTATTAAAAATCCTCACAGATTAGTAGAAACTACCGCTCCGATTGAAATAGTGACGCAAATCACGTGTATATGCGATTCCATCTCGGTCTGAGTTATTTTGCGCATAAAATCACTTCACGGGTGTGTAAAAAGGACGCATTAATTATAAAATAAAAATCTTATAAAATAATCGGGAATAATCGATAATCTAAAAAAATATCAATTGTTAAAAAATTAGTGTAAAGGATTCAGTGTACAAGTGTCTTGTAACTAAATTAGAAATAAAAAAGCAGAAAAACCATAAGTTCCGCCTTCCGAGTTTCATTCGAGAGTAGCACATAAGTTTACATCCTACAACCCCAGCCGCGCCCATCCAACCAAATCCTACAGGAGGAAGCTGAGTGAGCTGCAACGTTCTGGAGGGATCTAACCTGCCGTGACTAGAAAGAAAGAAACATCGAAAGGTAGGTGAAAGATTTTAAATTCTATTCTTTCGTAAGATAACTGGTTCAACACAACATCACCAGTCTCTTCGGAGACGTTTGGGTTCTTACTTCAAAGTAAAAGATCCACCATAAATAATAAATTATAGGGAGATAACTCTTCCTCGTATTCTTTAATGTTGTCCGCAACCTCCAAATCGCTCGTCTAAATTTTTCTATCGCTACCAAAGGGAGAAATCCCGGATAATAAATTTAAATTTAAGCGGCGGACATAACATAAAGAACACTGGTGGCAGCGGTGGGATTTTCGAGTAAGAAAAATCCTTCTTGTTGAGCCACAGTTATAATTCTTCTACCATTTTTTTTGAGAAAAGATAGATTTTTGTGGTTATTTTTCTCTTCTCGAAATTTTCACATCTTAAAATTTCGAGTTTCGTGGCATTTTCTTGAGAGTGCCACACCCTGCTTTCGTGGACTTGCCACACCTTAACAGGTAGCAATTCCACGTATTGTAAATTCAGCAATTTTCGCCCCTCAATTCGAGTTGCGAAACGCCTGAGTTCACGGTCCGCCACTTCACGACCAAATCGCAAAGTCAGCAATAAGTCGCACATCGACCTTACTGTACAGCTTTGAGCTGTTTGGAAAAAAATTTTTTATTAATTCTTTCTTTCTCTTTTTGACCAACTCAGCAATTCTGCAGAGTTCGGAGACGTTTAACATCCTTGTCTTACGCTTTACCTTAGGGTGTGGTCACCCCCATTTCTCGTACCAGCAAAAACAGGAGGCGAAGAAATTTGACGCCTCCTCCAGTCGGTGGTCTAAGAGTCGAAATGGTCAATAACGAGGAAAGACCCGTTATCCGGCTAGATGCCACCTTGCACGATGCAAACACTCCACCTTCTCAGTATGACATGGCCAAGGAGCTCTATCGAGAGCTCCCTAAATTTAACGGAGAAGGTCCAAATTGCGAACAAGATTTCAAGGAATTTGACGCAATCGTACGGAGTTGGTTACCTTGCATCATCCCGGAACATCAGGACATGTTCGTGGCGAAAATCGTAAAAAGAATTTCTGGTCGTGCTACAGATCAAATCGAATACACTCCGATTCATAGCGTCATAGAACTTCTTGAGATACTGGAAGAAAGGAATCAAGACGGCGATCCAGCTCTTGTTTGGCACAAACGTCTAGCTTCAGCTAGCCCGAGAGAAGGCGAAACCATCGAAGATTTCTTTTTCAGGTTGCGCAAAATAATCAGAGGCCTAGAAGCCGCGTTACCAGAAGAGAATCGGGAAGCCAGTATGTCGCAACAAGAAAAAGTTGCATTCGATGCTCTCTATTCCGCTTTGCCTGACCTCCCAAAATGTCTTGCGAGTTTAAAAGATCCAAAGACGCTCGAAGATCTTTATAAAGCGGTAAAAGAAGAAAGAACTCGCGAATGCATACGACCAAGGCGTAAACGCGAATCTAACGACTATCAACGTCAGTTTCAGAGAGACAGAGGCTACGACCGAGACTATAACCGACGTTACTCGAAAGATGACTATCAAAGACCTCGCAAAGAGTACGACGATTATGACGACCGTAGAGAAACCAGAGGACGAACTTTCTCTTACTCTAAAAAGCATTACAGACCAAGTAAATACGCTACAGACAGCGAAGACAGTGTGGACTCTGATGATAGCTCAGCGTCAGCTGATTACCGAACGTACACTTACACCTCGAGTAAAGGGGGACGTGGACGGACCTACGAGGACGACTCGACGTCACGAACGTTAAAGAAAAGTTCATCACGTTCGCGAACTGAAAACCCCTCTTCAACGAAGAAAAAGGTTGTGAACTTCGACTCTGCAGACATTGACACAGAAAAACTCGAACATCTAAAACTAGAGGCTCCTTGCTGTAATTGCCCTTTCTGTCCTCATCGCGAGGCAAGTAAATCTGCCTCCTCAAAACACAACGATGAACATTTAAACTCAACGGGCGCTCGACAGACCGAGGCGACTGCGAGTATGCCCCGAGAGTCTCGCCGACCTACGAACCCTCATCAGAAAACTCAGACGGTGAAGGAGTTCAGAATTCTTCAACGTCAGAAACCCTTACACTAGTCATCGGCAAGGGTCCACGAATCTGGATAACATCTCCAGACCTCTTCCAGGACGGATGCGAGGTTTTGTTGGATACAGGTTCTGATTTGAATCTCCTTTGCATCGATGCTCTGGGGGATGATACCATCTTTTACCCTGAAGATGGCGGTGTGGTAGGCGGCATAGCAACCAGTAGTATGCCAATAATTGGAACTGTGACCCTCAAGATCTTTGACGTGGATGTTTGTTTCCAGGTTGTACCTAGACCACCAGGTGGTTATCTGGGCATCCTTGGAAATGAATTTTTCATCAAAGAGCGAGCTGGCATTTCCTTTTATTAGAATACGCTGGTCCTCAAAAATCGACCTACTCGTCCCATCCCTTTTTCAATGGATAACGACCTTGATGTGAGATATATCCTGTCCTTAGGGACAGGGCCAAAAATTTTCGACTCATGTAATTCACTTCATGGAGAATTACAATGCTTCCTCATAGATACAGGGGGGGATATGTGTTTGATAAATTCTTCCGCCCTTAAACCCGAAATTAGAGTGGATCGTGGTAATACGATGCTACTCCGTGGTTTGAATGGACAGTCCATGGAAACAATTGGTACTGTAGAGTTAAAGGTTTTGGGTTCAAAAATCCGATTCCATGTCTGTGATGGGAATTTACCCTTCCATGGTGTCGGAATTTTGGGCAACAACTTCCTGAAAAATGAACAAGCGGAGATTTCATACCATCATCAATCTCTGAATTTATCATCTCGACCTTCCCGACCTTTACCTTTTAGTATCGGAATAAAACCATCCCGTTCATACGTAATTCCACCCCGTATGCGGATGTCCGTGTCGGTACCTGTTGTAAATCCAGAGATCAAACAAGGCTACCTCCGTAAGATTCCTCTTAAAGAGGGACTCTTAATAAGCGAAGCCGTTGTCTCAGTTGATGACGATCCAGCGATGTGTATGGTCATCAATACCACATCAGATCCAGCAGAAATCGAAATTGAACCTCAAGTGCTTGAAGAATTTGAATTTGATCATCTTGATCCATCCGACGAATTTTCCGACATAGCGGAAATTCCATCCGGAACACATTCACTTTCTAAGCAAGATCGTATCCAAGCAATCTTTGATAAGATTCCTAGCAATCATCTCAGTCGCACGGAAAGGAAGCAAATTCTCCGACTTATTCAGAAAAATCATGGCATATTTCACCTCCCTGGTGATCGCCTGGGACGTTCTAAAAAGTTCACCTGCAAAATCGAAACCACGAGTGACAAACCGGTCCGAATCAAGCAATATCGGTTTCCGCAAGAACACCGCGACGAAATCAAGAAGCAAGTGGATAACCTACTTAAGCAAGGAATTATTCGGAAATCAAAATCTCCGTATAATTCTCCTTTATGGATTGTCCCTAAGAAATCTGATGCACAAGGTAATAAAAAGTGGAGAATGGTTATCGATTTTCGAAATCTGAATAAGATAACCATTGGGGATGCTTGCCCCCTCCTACTTATAATCGATATTTTAGACCAACTCGGCGGGGCCAAGTACTTCAGTGTATTTGACCTTGCCAGTGGGTTCCACCAAGTACCAATGGACCCCAGAGACGCTGAAAAAACGGCGTTTTCCACCCCTGACGGTCATTGGGAATATTGCTGTATGCCTTTTGGGCTTGAGTGTGCTCCAGCAATTTTTCAACGTATGATGGACTCCACATTGAGTGGTTTAAAAGGTACTGAACTATTCATCTATCTCGACGACTTTGTAAGTTATGCATCTTCGCTTGAAGAACATGAAGTATGAGTCCAAAGACTTTTCAACCGCCTTCGAGAGGCTGGGCTAACTCTTCAGCCCGAGAAATGCAAATTTCTCTGCCCCGAGGTGGAATATTTAGGTCACATTATCACTAAAGATGGTGTGAAACCTGACCCAAAGAAAATTTTATCCCTTAAAAACGCTTCGCACCCCCGTAATCATACAGAAGCGCGAAAATTTATGGGATTAGCAAATTACTACAGACGTCTGGTCGGTTGATTCGCAAAGAGCTTTCGATGATATTAAAAACGCATTGTGCGAAAATTCATTCCTTGCCTATCCAAACTTCAATCGACCTTTCATATTGGCAACCAGTTCCTCCGATGTCGGTATTTCAGGCATCTTGAGCCAGGAACTGGAGAACGAAGATCGTACGCCTGGAAACCCCAACGAAAATATTGAGAAAATTGTCTCCTGTACGTCCCGAGTCTTGCAAGAGACCGAGACGAGATACACACACAACGAAAAAGAGTGTTTGGCGGTCTTGTATGCGGTGCAACAATTTCGGCCTTACCTTTATGGTAAGCCTTTCACCTTGTATACAAGCAGCCCTTGTATGTCTTGCTTAAAAGACAGCTAAACTGTCACCGAACGACAAATTAAATGGAGATCCAAACTAAGTGAATATAAATTTTCGGTTATAGTTCGACATAAAATCTCAGAACAATATGCCGAAGGGTTTTTCTACAATCCCGAAGGTAGATCTCCAGAGGAAATGGCTTCAACCCAAAATTCTGTTGAGGAAGCAGTGATGCTTCCACTCAGGAAAACTTCTTGTCCCGACGAAGAGGCCATAGCAGCTGTAAAACGAGGAAGAAAACCTGGAAGTAAAAACAAACCTCGGGTTAACAGCGCTCCACAACCTCGTGATACAATTGCATCCCGATTACGAATGAGACGGGCTACAGAACTGTCGCAAAACCGAAAAAGAGTAAACTATTGTGAAATAAGTACGACCGAACCTGACGTCTCAGAGAGTATCGAAGATGACGTTTTTGAGACAAACCAACCAAGACCATCCTCAGCACCTCAGGCTCCAGTCAACCCGGAAGTGGAGATTGGGCCAGAGCCCGGGCTAGAACTGGAAGAAACGGATGAAGAAGAAGTAGAAGCGGTCCGACTCATGAATGAAGAATATCTGCTCAACGAATCGGAAAAAAATTCCAGCGATCCGGGGGATGAGAACACATCTGAAGCGATAAATCGACAGCAAATACGCGAAGATTTGAGGAAATCATTTGAACGCTTCAATAAGGCCCTGGAAAAACGAGGAATTAACGTTTCAGATGAAGGAGCCGATCGTACTGTTCGTCTAGAAGATTATTACAATTCACTGCATGTAGTCAGCCCTCAAGTGGCCAAGGAAGTTAGGAAATATCTTGAACAGGGCTACTTATCAGACGAACACGGTGAATCTGAAGACTTGAATGAGTCTGACAAAGAAGGAGAAGAGGAATTCCTTCGTGAAAATCAAGATATAGAAGAAAACGAAGATTCAAGTGGTCAGCTGCTCCGAACCGGAAGTCCAAGTGGAAATAACCCCTGCAACCACAGACTCCGCGAGCTAAAGAGATTCGAGAGAAATACCTCACCGCAGGTAGAAGTCCGTCGACCCCTATGTGGAAGAACACGGTACTGAAAGCTGCGCAGGCAAATTGCAAGGAACTTGACTATGATGATCATACAAAAAGCTTTTATTGGAAGGACATCGGAAGTTCTGATGACAATACATCTCCAGTCATCGCGAGGCCTTCTACCTGCCAAACTCTGAACGTCGAAGATGTTCCTGCAGCCTCATCCAGTATGGCTCACGTGGAAACACCCAAACGCAAAGTGACATCTACTAGTAAAAATCTAGGACAAGAAAAAACCTTGTTGAACGAAAACCAGCACCCAAATTCACCAAAGCGAAATTCTGCAAATGATCAAATAATCATAGCGGAGACATCTCCTCAATCAGGCCAATCAGATGCCAGCCAATCTGACGGAACCACAGTGATCCAAGTGGAAGTACATCGAGAACAAGACGACGGAAATGCTCAGGTAAATGAATCTAACCCTCTCCACACGACTCTACCGGAAGTTGTTGACGAACAAGTGGGGAATGAGCCGGAGATGAATGTAGATTTACCTCCTGAACTTCCGAATCAAGCTCCGTGGTACGTATTTGACCCCCCTTCCTCCGATATCGCGGAGGATCTGAGTGATCAACGGTACTCACCACCGGAAGTTTCGTCTTCCTCGAGCTTTGAGTCTGATAGACCTCGGAAACTGCCGGTAAATCGAATCAAGTTTAAGGACAGTCGAGATGGAATTACTTATGTGAGAGATCACATGGTACATTTCCTGTCCCTGGATTGTGAATTGGTGAAACCAGTTTCTCGACTGTTAAGAGATCTCACTTTCATCGATCAGGAAGATCTGAAGACAGCCAAACCAAAGATGGGTGATGTATTAATCACAAAATTTAGTCAGTGCTTTGTCTTCACGGTCTTCGCCAAGAAAAATCATTTCGAGAAAATCGATTTAAATAATTTAATTGAAGGATTACGAAATTTAAGAGTATCCATGTTCAAGCACGAAATCTACACATTCCGCATGGCGAAACAGGGGGATGAATTCGATGATATAAACATTAAGCCTTATCTCATACAAGAATTAGGCGACTGTCCTATCGAGGTAACACTTTGCGAAGGAAATATAGAAGTTCCTACTGAAGAGTTACGCGATAAAATCATTGAAGAGAACCACTGCAGCCCTATTGCGGGCCACAAGGGTGTCGTGAAAACTTATTGGCGAATTCGAGAGAGATTCTACTGGCCAGGCTTGAAGGAAAGAATCTATAGATTCATCCGGAAATGCGAGATCTGCCAGAAGAATAAACTCACCCGAATCAAATTAAAACAACCCATGATGATAACCGATACTCCCTTCGAACCCTTCGAGAAAATTCCTATTGATACCGTGGGACCACTTCCTATGACTAGGAGTGGGAATGTCCACATATTGACTATTCAGGATAATTTTTCGACAGCCGTAACAGCAATTCCGATACCTGATATCCGATCGACAACAGTGGCAGAAGCCCTTGTAGATCGTTATTTATGCTATTATGGTTGTCCGAGAGTCATCCTCTCAGATAAAGGTACTTCATTTACCTCTAAAATAATACAACAACTTGCGAAAGCCCTAAAAATCCAAAGATTAACGACTTCGGGTTATTATCCCCAATCAAATGGTTCTCTAGAAAGGAGCTATCAGCCACTGATAGATTTCCTAAGAGTAATCTCTGATAAGTATCCGAACTGGGATCGATATGTGAGTCTCGCGGCGCTGAGTTACAATACCAATGTGCATACTTCAACCAAATTCACCCCATTTGAGCTGATGTTTGGTCGAAGAGCTCGGTTACCAACCCAGTTCCCTGATTATTCCAGAATCGAAACTTATTCCGACTATCTCGCCGATCTTATGAGTAGACTGTCAGAAGTCAGAGAAATCGCTCTTGATTGTCTCAATAAGGCAAAACAAGATTCCAAAATTCGTTACGATCGACACATACACGCCCAAACTTTCAAGGTAGGCGACTTTATTTATGTTCTAAAGGAACCACAGAAAAATAAACTCGATGTTTATTATACCGGGCCCTATGAAATCGTCGAAATTAACGAATTTAGGAGTCTGATCTACCTGAACGACAAAGGGAACCGCAAATTGGTTAACCCTAATAAAGCTAAACCTGCTTTTGACCATAAGGCTAAACCTTTATAAAGTTCTCTGTTTCAGATCCTCAAATCTCTCACCATCATGAGACAATTATTGATATTTCTGGTTATCATCATCCAAGGGGGTCAATCCAAGGACGACCTGACCATCCAGCAATGGCAGACAACCCGGGTCTACTGTATGACCCGTTTAAGAAGATCCACCTGGTAGAAGAAAACTGGTGCATCATTTCTTCCATTAACGTCCGAGGATTGGTCGATATGTATCCCTTTGAGTGGGACCATCTCCACTCGACCATGCTAGGTTGTACCAAAATTATCGACTCTGGGTCCTGCATGCACTATCTGAAGATGGACCTGATAACGGAAATACAAACCTCCATAAACCAAGCTAAAAGCCGTTTGGACCAGCTCCTTGAAGAAACAACATTCAAAACTCCGCCGTTTTACCGTAATCAACGAGTTCCATGGTTCGGGTTTGTTGGTACAATTGCCCGAGAACTGTTTGGAACCATGGACTATGAAGACAAAGAACATATCACCAAGGAGATCAACAAATTATATCAAGATAATGCAGAAATGGTGCATCTAGTACAGAACGCCACTCATCTTGTCAAGAGTGAGATCAATACTATTCTCCAAAGCGAGGCGCAAATGCAGTCCAATCTAAATAATCTCGCAGATGTTACCACGAACTTTATGAATTCTACCAATAATTCCTTGGGTAAACTCGCATATTTGATGAAAGTCATGATGCTGGGGGACGAACGAAAGGAGATCGCCAGTAACCACCTTCGAGTCCTGAAGGAAGCTGAAACTATCATAGAGGAAGCCAAGGCCGGCAGACTTTCCCCACAAGTTATATCACCAAGACAACTCTACCGAGCAACCGTTGACATCATGAGGAAGCATCCGGATTTGAATCCACCTCAACCAATTGACCGAATGGATATTTCAACCTTGTCAGCTGTGTCTACGGTAAAGGTAGCAAGGGCGAAAGGTTACCTACTTATCATAGTAACCTTACCCCTATTCCATAAAATTCCGTTATTGTCATACGAAATGAGACCACTGCCAAAGCCAGAAGATCTCAATGGAAAAATTCAGACACTGATGATACTACCATCAAAAAGGTTCCTAGTTACCGATCCAGGCTTGAGGAGATTCTACCTAGCAGATTCTGAATATATCAACAATTGCAAATCTATCGGGGACGATTTGTCTTGTCGTCCTGACATACCATTCCAGTCTGCGGAAGTCCAAGAAGAAGTAGACTGCGAAATGAAGCTGCTTCTGAAGTCAACCGAAGATATCTCCAGAACGTGCAATGTCCGCATCATTCCAGGATGTAGAACCACTTGGATCAAGCTCAATCAACCAAATTCTTGGGCGTATTCGACTTGTAAGGAGGAAAAATTAATTTTCAAGTGCTCAAGTCCAGTCGAGAAAGAATATCACATCAACGGAACAGGAATGGTCCATGTTCACGGTAGATGCGAAATTAGAAGCGGAAAATATATAATCAAAAGCATAGATGAAGAGATCACTCAGCTGAACATCACCTTGCCAAGATTAAACTTAACCTTGGAAACGCTATCAACGAACTTAACAGCTGAACCCAAAATATCTGAATTTCTCTTCAAGAAAAACGTCGATCCGTTAAAAACAATAGACAAATTCCAACCCTGGGGAGCAGGACTGGAAGAAACGGAAAATAGAATGTCTGAAATAGCGTTGCACCATCAGGAAGACGATATCCATCGAACGATGACGGTGGGAAACATGTCCATCCTTGCTGTCCTGGGTGTTATCCTCGTCGTTCCAGTACTCTTCAAATGATGTGTATGCTCAAGCAAGAAGCGCTGCTTCACCTACAAGAAAAACAAGCAGCCAGGCGAGGTACATCCCAAAAAAGTAAAAGAAACCAGACGTACCTCAGACTCCCAATTAAAGTCTGTCCATATCAGGGACCAACCGGAAGTCATCGAGCTCCAGGAAACTCCATCAGCTCTTTCAAGTCGTGTCGTCTTCTCTGCAAGTGAATCAGCGACTCCAACTCGTACCACGAGAGGCCTTCGCCTCTCAGATTTCAACGCTCCGATATAATCATCCTAAACAAGATAAGAATAATGTATAAGTCAAATCAAAATTTCACGGAAAAATAGAAATCCTTTTTCTTTTTAAGTACTTAAAATCCAGACTCCAAAATAATTTTCGAGCCTTTCTGTAACTTCACAATTTCTTATGAATTCACCGACACTTTACGTCGTTTAGAAAGAGGATTCCTATTTTACCGGCACAGCATTTTTAGAAAAATTACATTACTATATTCTAATTAAGGAAATGTCTAGAATATAAATTCATAAGATTAAGGTTCAAAGAAAAAAAAAAAATTTTCACATATCTAAATTCAAAATTCATCAAATTATAACAAATTTTTAAGTCACCTGGACATTTGAGAAAACAGGAGAATTGATAATTTCTGTCAAAACTAAAGAAATTATTTAAAAAAAAAAAAAAAAAAAAAAAAAAAAAAATCTAACTAAGAGACAAGCGCTTACCTCTCACAGCGCATGCGCAACTTTGAACATTATTTAACGGCCGCTTATAACAGCCGTTGATACAACCCCTGAGGAAACACCATTCTCCACTAAAATTCGCCTTTAAAATTCAGCTCCAGGAAAACCTCCTATTACTCCTATTTCACCTCCTATAATAACAGAAAATGAAAGCAATAAATGGAAAAGATGTTTTCTCTCAAAAACAAGCATCTGAATGTTGCTCACCTCATAATGGTCACATGTTCCTTAAAAATTTTGATTAACTTACCTGGCGAACTGCGCCATTTAATAATAATAATAATAATAATAATAATAAATTTGAAAGAAAAGAGGAAGAGAAAATAAGAACCGCTTTTTCTCTCCGTTTACACTCACATATTATTTATATCCGAGATGGTATACGGTTAATAAAAAGGATGGGTATGTTCTGGGTTAAAAGAAGGAACAAACGATCTTCAAGCTCATTTCCTCTTTATTGAAAAGAGAAAATTGACAGCTAAAAGTGACTCGAGAGTGATAACATCTCCTGATTCATTCAGCAAACGCTGGTGATGACCAAATTGCACCATTTTAGTCCTCGAATTTTCCTCCCTCTGGCTCATCTTTCCCGTCCTCCTCAAAGAGCCAAGAGATCGGTAACCAATCTTCCATCCAATCATCTAAATCCTCGTCCTTTTCCCTCCAGAGATGTTTACTCCAGGCCAGGAAAAGCTCACGCCTTAATCGGTCAGGGCAGTAGGGCAGAGAACCACAGCTTAAATAATACTGGACGAACGAATGGAATTATGACGTTATAAACACAATTGACCTTGAATTAACACTTAAACACTTACGTGTAACAGATTGTTGCGTATACCACACGAGTAATAGCACTCACAAATATGAATTTTGGGATCCCAGATCGCAAAAATTCTTCTAATATAGGCAAATTCTGCATAAGTTCTTACAAAATAATAAATGGGATCCCCAAGGTCGTACTTGTGACCAAAAAACACACACATTATGCTAGCTTTAAACCAAGTGACTGAATGACTGACTTAGCGCATAAATAGCTAGTCAGCAGTAATAAGACGCGTCAGCCGTGAGAGAGTTATAGCAGTAAAAGAAATAAAGTTAAAGAATAATATTGGAAACTCTTTAGGAATAAATAAATAAAATTTAAACCTGTGCAAATCCTTTCAAACCTTCTTTTATCAAAAAAAAAAAAAAAAGAAAAAATTTTTACAACCATTAACGCCTTTTAAATAACCAAGCGATAGAAGAACCCCTTAAACTGGAGTTCAGCAACCGCAAATTATTTCTGTTTTCTCGAATGTCGCGGAAATTGCTCAAAACTTCCAATAAATAACTGTCACAAACCTCGGCATTGTCAGTAAAATGCAAGTGCAAATTTACCACCATATACTGAAATCCATAAGTCAATAAATTAAAATAAAAAAAAAAAAAAACAAAAAAAAAATTTTTAAAGAAAAAAAAATTTTTTTTAAAAACACAAGATTAATCCGTTCACCTCTAATAGGGTAAGAACACGACCATTGGCATCTAGCGGGGGTGATGGTGGTGCCACAGAATGGATCCAATCGATCTCACACTGGTTGGTCGTGAATAAAAAAATCGGGTCCGAATCCAAGTACCATCGAGCTTGTATCTCGATGAGAACCTCTTCCAGTGGGATCGGTAAGGGATCCAATTCTGGATCGACAATCTCAAAAGGTAGGCGGTTAAAACACATTTTTACTAACAAATCCTAGAATTATCGAAATTCAGATCACGAATTGAACCAGACACTACAAAAATTTCGTATTTCTTTTTTTTTTTATTGAAAATGGTTTAATAAAAACTAGCCAACTTACCTCTTATTGCAACGAACGCCCGCTAGCTATAAGAACAACTCAACTAAAGCACTATATTCAAATATTATCTTTTCCTTCAAAAAGAATAAATTAAATATAAAATTAACCACGACCTTGCTAAATCAGCACAAAAGTTCATGATAATCTGACAAAATCAACTATAATTTATACCCAGTTGAACATGAATCTGTAATAACTTTTAAACCAAAGATATTGCCAGGAAGCATGGAAAGGCAATTTTTCGCCTATATAAAAAAAAAACTGTAAAAATCTCTCTCCATGCATTCCGTATTCATACATGACCATTATTCTCTATTTTGGCATAATTTCATCCTTATTATTCTTAAAATCCATCCGGTAGCAGGATTATCCCTGTAAAAAAAAAAAAATCGGGTAATCTATGTTGTCAACGAAATGAGCTGTTTGAGAGAATGGTTCCTTTAGCTGCCGTAAGATGGCGCCACTTGCCGGTGAGGATCTATTAAGATGAGATCGATACTGCGGTCGATAATCAACATCCCATTGACGCTATGCTACCGCGAGAGCTGCGAACGCGGGCAAAGAAGAGATCGATTAACAAGCCCCTCCATATACCAAGCGCGCGCTCTCTCTCTCTCTGTCATCTCACGCGCTCACTCCCACGCACACAAGGTTAACCGCCTTAGCATAACCCACATTTATATCCTAAACTAAAACCTAAATTAAAATTTAATCAAAAAAAAAAAAAAAAAAGGGAAATATTGCTAATTCTATTATTAAATATGAAAAGGAAAATATAATAAAAGGAAAGGAATTACTAGAAAAAAAAGATCAATACAGCAACATTCTATTTTTTTTTTTTTTTATATATTTTTTTTTTATATATATACAAAAAAAAAATGTCTATACACAGAATTGTTTTTTTTTGTTGTTGTCGTTTTTTTTTGTTTTTATTATTTTGAACAAATTTTTTTTTCTTTTTTCCTCCTCTTCTTCTGCTCTCCACTGAGGCTTCCTCAACCCGCTATGGGGAAGGGCTGGAATTCCAGGGGCTCGTCAGGGGCTCCGGGCAGGTCGGCTCTGTGAAAAAAAAAAACGGAATCCCATAAAATAAGCATATAAAAGAAAATAAAATGTCAAAAAGAACACCTTCCAATTAAATGTAAATCAGCTCCTTACCTTATAAGGTCCTCAGCCGTCTCGAGGAGGTTGGTGGCTAGAACCCGGATCTCCTCAATATTGGGAGCCACCAACTGCACCCTCGGAGGAGTGATGGCCCACGAGGCCCGGAAATAGGTGGTTACCTCCTCTAGTTCGGGAGGTAAAACCCCTACAAGCTCCTTGATATCAAGTAGCAGCCGCATCCCCACCAGGGGGGTTGATGGGCCTGGTGAATACGTCTATCCTCATACCTATCTCGCACAACGCCTAGAAAAAAAAAAGAGGAATTAAGTTTGATTATCTCTCCTTTTCCCGTAATTAAATTTTTCCTTTTTGGTAAAACGATAAATTATTACTTACAAAATAGTGGAACCGGTGCCTCATCAGCTGGAACCACGTGGAAAATCCCTTGTAATGCTGACCGGTCACGTACATTTAAAATTTTTTTTTGAGTTATTTGTTTTCACTTGTACACGAAGTACTCAGCTTTGTCGTCAATTTCACACTGAGTATTCCTATTCATAAATCGCAAGGAGCGTCAGCGGAATGCGTCTTGAGATAAGACGTTAGCCGGAGATCAAATTCTTCATGCAGACGCGGCAAACCTATTCGCAATTAAACATCCCTAGATGTCGGCTAAATGCAGATTCGCACAGCGTAAGGGAATTATTCTCCCCAGCTTATTTCGGTACCTTTTTAGTCTCAAGGTCAGCCATACACATATGCAAATGGGTACGCATCATATGCATGTAGAGGGATATATCCTATGTAATCCTTATATTTAAAATAGCTATTATTATGGTGATGGGAAAATAATAGATTGTTGAAGGAAACTATATAAAATAATATAATAATATATAAATCATATCATATGTATTCGCTATATATTTATATATATAGAGATTTACATATAGAAATACATATATTAAGAAAGATCAGAAAAATTTAGAATTAATCTTCTATATATTTTATAAAAGTATATAATACCCTAGCTGTAAGCCTTTTTAGAATTGTAAGCGTTATCGCGAGCCTTTGTAAAAGAGGGGACATATGTTTAGGAAAGCAAGAGAGTTTTGCAACCCTCTTACTTTCCGGGGGATTGTTATGTCCAAGTAAATTTTTTTTTTATTTTAATAATTATTTAAAATAATTATTACAGAGCTCTTCTTTTCAAAAGCGCGCGAAAACGCAGCGTCAGCTTCGTCCACCTTTTTATGCGACAAAAGAATAGTGGGAGGATGACTGCAATAAGTTTAACGAACAATTGATAAACTGTCGTCACTTTCCACCAATGACAATAATTAAATATTCCCCATCAGTCACCAAATCAAAGTTTATAAAAAGCCTGAGCACCCATAGCTCTTGGCTAGTCGGTTCTTCTAACTTACGGTCCGCAAATATTCGAACGTCGAACTTTCGTGCACACTTATTGCAGGATTCCGCCCCAGGCGTCGAAAAGTCAATAAGAGGATCTTTAATATTTTCCTATTTAAACCTTATTGCAGGAATCCGCTTCGGCGTTGAATAATCAATAAGGCATTCTAAAATTGACATCTTTTTGCAGTCAATTATTGCAGGATTCCGCTTAGGCGCTGAAAAAGCAATAATCGACTTCCTTATCTATTAAAAATCCTCACAGATTAGTAGAAACTATCGCTCCGATTGAAATAGTGACGCAAATCACGTGTATTTGCGATTCCATCTCAGTCTGAGTTATTTTGCGCATAAAATCACTTCACGGGTGTGTAAAGAGGACGCATTAATTATAAAATAAAAATCTTATAAAATAATCGGGAATAATCAATAATCTAAAAAAATATCAATTGTTAAAAAATTAGTGTAAAGGATTCAGTGTACAAGTGTCTTGTAACTAAATCAGAAATAAAAAGCAGAAAAACCATAAGTTCAGCCTTCCGAGTTTCATTCGAGAGTAGCACATAAGTTTACATCCTACAACCCCAGCCGCGCCCATCCAACCAAATCCTACAGGAGGAAGCTGAGTGAGCTGCAACGTTCTGGAGGGATCTAACCTGCCGTGACTAGAAAGAAAGAAACATCGAAAGGTAGGTGAAAGATTTTAAATTCTATTCTTTCGTAAGATAACTGGTTCAACACAACATCACCAGTCTCTTCGGAGACGTTTGGGTTCTTACTTCGAAGTAAAAGATCCACCATAAATAATAAATTATAGGGAGATAACTCTTCCTCGTATTCTTTAATGTTGTCCGCAACCTCCAAATCGCTCGTCTAAATTTTTCTATCGCTACCAAAGGGAGAAATCCCGGATAATAAATTTAAATTTAAGCGGCGGACATAACAGTCTAAATACAACGAAATACTTAGAGGAATGAAACCGGCACACAATATTACAATGATCAATATTTTAAAATAAATGATTTATAATAATTAGATACTGAATAGAATTAATAAATTAAGGAAGCAATTAGATATTTCATAAAATTTAGATGCGGATGATAAGTGAAAAAATGGAATGAGACGGTGAATGTAGAGAATTAAAATTTTATACTGGTAAGAAATTTTTGAAATTATCACTGAATAGTTTTATAAGAATTGTTTCAGTGAAGCCGTGAGAAAAATCATTAAATTTTCTATTGCCCGTTTGAACGACGGCAAAGTTCCTGTTTGAGCGCCAGTTGAGACAAATCGCTTTTTGTCTTTGTGATTTTAAGAAGCAGCCACTAGAATTCGCGGGTTGAACCCTGGCTTAGGCTGGCCTCTAACAAATTTTTGATTTACTTGGACAGAGTAGTAGGCTGGGGTTCTTGCAAAGCAAAAACCCGCACTTATTCAAACACGGCAACGCATGCAAAACTTACCAACTTACCTCACGGGTTATTGTTCATCAATAGATTTCGTATGATGAATAGATTTATCAATTCTTCCTTGATTAATAATATTCTTAATGGACGGTTTAATAATTCTTACCAGTGAAACAGGAAATTAAATAATATGATTGGAAGGTAGAGTGAGAGGGATTAATTAGGAAAATGCAAGTTTTTTTACTCATTATAATAAAATTCAGTTACTGACAATAAATGATTTGCAATTAACAATATATAAAATATCCTCGTAGATGTAGGATACAATATTCCTCCACGTGGAATGGCGCAGTTTTATACAGAATTTATTGTTTAATATTACAATATTTAATATCGCGGGTGAATCGCCGGTACCGTACAATATTGATAACTTTATTCAAAACTTAATTAGAGTAATTATGACAATTTATAAGAAGTAATGAAAGAATATCGCAAGTAAAATTGCCAGAGTAATGATAGAAAATATAACAGTATGATTAATATAAAATGATTATCGCAAATTGACAACAAAATACGTCTAAGCACTCAGTAATTCAGGACCGAAGTGATTGACCGATAATTGAGGGTCTGGGACTCGCCTCTGTACTCTGTCCCTACTTCACCCCCACAGACATGCGTCGACGTGAAAATTAAGTCATTTGACCATGGCACTATGACGTACTAAATTCAGGCGGCAACGAGACGGAGAAAATCGGGAACCGCAAGGCTGAGGACGACAAAGACAATTCACATTGTCTCAATATATACATATTTGTATATATACATATATATATATATATGTAGTGACCACGTCACTACTTATATTATTTGATATTCATAATTTCGGATAAGTCCGTCAACTATCGATCGTCATCGATCGCCGAATATTTTCCCCCACGCGGATATGATATTCGGTAGAAACAATTTACACAAGTACACACTACCGTACATGCGTACAATAAAGAGATACACGAATGTAGCGATGACTCTTGTTACGTTCCCGTAATATTTTATTGATTAAATTAAATTAATTATTTTTAATTAAATAATTTTATACAATGAAACAGAAATCGGTTATGATAAGAGAGTCGCAGTGGCTCGCGGGTAGGCAAAACAGATGACGATGCATGAGACCCGGGCTACGACGATTCTCTCACAGGGAACCTGAGATGCAGCGTCAACATTTTGTCAACTCTGTTGGCTTCATTATATTTTTATAATGACGAAATAGTCAGTCCTTCGAGAGAGCTCATGGAGCTCGAACCTCTGCTCTCTAGCCTTAATAAATTACAATTAATCTTAAATTAATCCAACCTTATTTTGGGCTGCCATTAGGCAGCCCAATACCCTACGACTCAATGGTTATTTTGGGCGCTGCTACCGGCAGCCCAATAATCCAAACATCATTAATTAAATATTGGGCGCTGATACCGACTGCCCAATAATTTATCTAGTCCTGGACACTGCCACCGGCTGTCCAGAATTCCTCAAATCCTGCATCCTCATAAATAATATGGAGACTAGATCGCGAACATATTTTAAAATCGCGAAAATCAAATAAAATTAATAATTAATAAAATAATCGACGACCACGGCCCACCAGGGGTCTATAGACACTCTAACGAGGCTAAACCTGGATAAAATTAAATAATTAAAAATTATTTTGATTTTTAATTAATTTTGGGTAATTTCCCAGAACGTAACACTCTTTAGGTTTAGATTGAAGTAATATCTGCCTAAATCGCTACATACCAAAGAATGCAACGTCGTGGATGATAACGAGGATAGGAGCGATGGAAAAATGTATTTGTGGGGTAAGAGGTGTTTCGTCTAAGTATACGACAGCTGAGACTCCTCAGTTAGGTGTATCTATCGTATACCTCAACTAAGACGCCGAGTTGGAAGTTACATGTTGGAAATGTTATATATTGAAATAGGTGTAGTGACGAGGTATTGCGAGAGGCAAGTTGTGCAATGCCATCTCGCAGAGCAATGCTGAACCACCACAGGGCTCCCCTTCTTGGAAACAACGTTGAGGTCTTTGGTGTTTTTTTTGCCTCCGTGGCCGTTCCGACAACTTCTTTTGTGGGAGGACTGTGTGTACTGCGCCGAATGTGGATGTGGAGGACGTCAGATGCGTGATAAGGTATCACGTCGCGGGGTCTCCAATGTAGTGACTGGGATGAGGTTCTTGGAACTTAATCACTGCGATAAATAAATTATCTGACTCCAATTTTTAATGTTAACAAAATAATAAATAATTAGTTTGATTTAATTAATTATACAATACAAAATAATGCTGGTCGTATTAGTAATGTAACAGCTAGTTGCAGTGTATCTCTTTATTGTACGCGTGTACCGTACTGTGTACTTGTGTAAACTGGTTCTACCGAGTATCGGATCCGCATGGGGGAAAATATTCGGCGATCGATGACGATCGATGGTTGACGGACTTATCCGAAATTATGGATATCAAAAAATATAAGTAGTGACGTGATCGCTACAGTACTTCTCCTCTTGAAACGAAATATGATGCTTATTTACAAATGAAAAATAATAAGAAATATTTACAATGGAATACAAAAATAATAAAAAAAATTTGAGCATGTTTGCTATGTTGTGGAGAAAGATCTTATTAAAGAAAATACAATTAATAAACAGAAAAAAAAAATGAATGAACTTAAACTGGTTTAAATTATGAAAAAAAACAATTTCCTGCGTTGCGGCCACGAATTAGACAGGTTTCAGTCTATCTATGGAAATCGCAGTATTTGTGCGTTTGCTGTTTACAATAAAGTATTTATCGTGTCACGCGATGACTTCGTATGGACCCTCATACAAAGCTGAGAATGATGGTCCAATTTGTCCAACTCACAATAGTTCGTGAGAACAAATGTTGATAGTCTAAGAGCCAGTGAGCGGATACCTGTATGTATTTGACCAGATCTGGGCTTTTGCACATTGAGGCCTCTATACCTACCGTACATGAGGTGGGGACTCACTAAGCCCAAAGTGTTGGACGCAGCTAGTGCGCAGGTAAGACAGGTATCGATTTTTGGCTAATTATAAATCCATTGGACCACGTTTTGACATTTCGAAATATGTTACTATTATTACCGGAAAATAGCAATGGCAGACCATTATCGCGCGTTCAACATTGTGACAGACAGTTTTGAAAATGCCAAAAAAAATTTTTTTTTCAAAGTGATTGACCAGATCTGACATTAATAAATTTCATTCATTATAGTCTTAAAAAAATATTGATTACGGCAGACGTATTCATGGTGGACACACATCACCAGATAAAAAAATCTAAGATACTATCTGGTCAGATGTCTATGTATTACTATAGCTGTTTTACATCAATATAATTACTAAATCGCTGAATTTATCGACATTGATATTTTTTATGTAGTCTGTTTACTAAATTTTAGAAGATTGACGATAAAAAAAAAAGATATATTACGGAAAAATCGACAATATTGAGAATGTCGCTGAAACTAGCCAACAAAACTAGCAGATCAGTCAGAGGGGTATTCCAGAACTTTTTGAGATGACTGTACCAAACGAGGTTTTTTCTAGTCGTAATATCGGACTCAGATTGAAAGGAAAATTATAAATTGTCTACATTTTTCAAAAATTATAGAAGTCAGCGACGATGTTTGATTGAAAAAATTTTTTTATTATAATTTAAACGGAATTAAAAGATTCCAGACTTTATCTAATCCAGGCCTAGATATCGTTGGCCCGTGTAGACTTAGGGATATGAAATTTTGTAAACATGTGTAGGAATATCCTGAAGACCGAAAAAAAAATTCAAAAGTCTAGCGACGGAATTTTTTTTAAATTTTTTTTTCAAAAATATGACGGTTTCATCGGACATCATCTGATGTTTGACTCGATATCTTTAGCCCACGTCGACTTAGAGATGAGAAATTCTTTGGACATCTTCGGGAATATTTTGAAGACTGAAAAAAAAATTAAAAAGTTGAGCGACGGAATTTTTTTGAATTTTTTTTTTTTCAAAAAAATGACGGTTTCTTCGGACGTCAGCTAATGTTTGACATGATATTTTTAGCCCACGTCGACTTAGAGACTTGAAATTCTTTGGATGTCTTCGGGAATATTTTGAAAACCGAAAAAAAAATTAAAAAGTTGAGCGAAGGAATTTTTTTGAATATTTTTTCAAAAAAATGACAGTGTCACCGGACGTCACCTGACGTTGGACACGATATCTTCAGTCCGCGTCAACTAAGAGATATAAATTTTTTTACACATCTTGAGAATCCCTTGAAATACTCGAAACAAAATTCAAAAGTTCATCGACGGAATTTTTTTGAATTTTTTTATCAAAAAAATGACGATTTCACTGGACAACAGCTGATGTTTGACACGATATCTTTAGCCCGCGTCTACTAAGAGACATAAAATTATTTAAACTATAACGTATACCTAGCTAAAATTTCGCGACGGAGATGCGAAGTAGCCCAATATAGCGTATGAGGTCGCTCACGCGTGATAATAATAATAATTATAAATAATAATAAACGATATTAAATGACAATAAATATCGAGATCGAATTAAAATAAAATAATAAATTTAAACAATGATCAAATTATAAATGATAAATACTTGTCGTGCCTGGACCAGCTCCTCAGGCTGGGTTAGTGCACGCAGGCGTCAGACCGTTTATTCGAAAACGGACAAAAATTATTTAGGGGGGAAATTTACGAGGGAAAGATCCGAGAAAGTGATTCGCGACAAAGCGGATAAACAACACAAGAACATAAAATGAATAATAAAAAGAAAATTAGTAACACAACAGAAATGAAATAAATAATAGAAAAATTTTTCAAATAAATAATGAATAATTACGTATAAGTAATCATAAGATCTGGAAAAATGAAAGTAAGCAGTAGGCAAAGATCCAGGGGAAAATAAATATTTAATTTCCCACGACAGATGTCGGTTTCCGAGTTTTAATTTATGTAAACAATATAAAAGTAATAATTATTTACAATATTTAATTCGGTTAAATTAATAACAATAATAAGACCTGGTTATTTTGCCAAAATTAATATCGCAGTATTTCAGCAAATTATATAAACTGAATAGACGAAACGAAAAAAAAATATAATTTTAACTTACATTAAAGAAAATTTGAATTTAATATTAAATAATTGAAATAATCATCCAATTTTTATATTTCCAAAAAAATGAGAATGATAAATTATATCTGTCTTTTTAATCCTTTATTTTATCTCTCAATAATCATGAGAGAGAGAAAGACACGGATTTATCCTCACTCACATTTAAAAAAAAAAAATAAAAAATTCCTCGGTATTGAAATTAATTTATAATTTTAAAATAAAAATGTTAATAATAATTTTAGACCGCTGGAGCAAACAGATAAATCAAAAATAAAAGAATATAAAGTTACTCAATTATCTCAAATAATAATAAATATAAATAACAATAAATTCACATAATAATGTTTAATATTTCTCTACAAATATTTCGAGTGAGAATTTTCACCCAAGTGATGATGTCAGTACTTTTAATTTACTCAAGTACTGTATGCGCTATATAGATATATATACTATAGGTGTATATATATGTATACTGGCAACGTTGCACTTATCTTATATATACATATATATGTGTAGAAATATCCGAATAAATTTTACTAATAATAGATTATAGTAATAATTAACGACAATTATTTATAAAATGAATCATGTATCATATATCATGTATCATTCAGTGATCATTTATGAATAAATTAATTTCCCCTCGCCGCGGCGACCAACAACTACCGGGGAAGGTTATCAGGTGAAAAATATATGCCGCGAAAGAAATTCAAAGTACTTACTTAAAATTCTCCATGACCCAAAATAATATAGATGGAAATAAATGTCAACTAAATTCACCCGGTGAACTTTACTAATTATTCTCTTATTTGAACAAAAAAACTTTATTTCCAAAATAGATAATGAATGCACGGTTGTACAAAACAGCGTCTACACACAATGCTACTCCGTATCTTTCTGAATTAATTACCCTTTCCTCCACCTGTTGGTTGTCGGGCACGTGGCACCACCACCGCCCTTAATTACTATTATAATTATTTCTATTAGCCCTAGGCCTAATTTTAAATTAAAATATAAATTATAAAAACACTTTCTGAACATCTGAATGATACATGAGTAAGTAATTAAATATATGAACTATTTATTTATAACTTATTCCTATTTTTATTTTATCCGGAAACTGAAATAATAATTATTTAAAATTTATCAAATTGACGTCGGAATTACAGCCGAGATATCGATTTACCGTTACCCGGCGGTCAATATTTTCAACCCACGCTGACATTCTTAGTCGGATGACAAGTTTAAATAGAATAATATAATAGACAATTGTTGGGGCATAATGTCACGCTAGATTATGCATCCCAACTATTCCAAAATCATAAACAAAAACTTAAATTCAACAAAAATCAATTATTTGTATTTTAAAATCATAAATTAAAATTAATTTGCACACGTGCTCTCTCATACTCAGCGCGCATGCGCTAGCGCCGTGCACGGACCGCTGTCTCCATCGACGAAATGGCGGAATTCCCGCGTAACGACTCAAATTCTAATGTATAATTAAAATAATTAACTTACAACTAACTAAGATTGAATAATTTGAATCGTTACGTGACAAAATATTTCGAGGAACCCTCGAGACACTTAAAAAAAATTCAAAAGTCCAGCGACATAATTTTTTTGGATTTTTTTTTTTTTTAAATTACGGTTTCACCGAACGTCAGCTGATGTTTAACACGATGTCTTTAGCCCGCGTCAGCTTAGAGACATAAAATTATTTGAACATCTTGAGAAACCCTTGAGATAATGAAAACCAAATTCGAAAGTTCAGCGACGGAATTTTTCTGAATTTTTTTTTAAAAAAATGACGGTTTCGTCTGACGTCAGCGGATGTTTGACCCGATATCTTTAGCCCGCGTCAACTTAGAGATATATAATATTTTACACATCTTGAGGAACCCTTGAGATACTCAAAACGAAATTCTAAAGTCCAGCGACTAAATTGATTTGAATTTTTTTTTCAAAAAAAAAGACGGTGTCACCGGACGTCAGCTGATGTTCGACACGATATCTTTAGCCCACTTCGACTTAGAGACTTGGAATTTTTTGGACATCTTCGGTTATATTTTCAAGAAAAAAAAAATTCAAAAGTTCAGCGACGGAATATTTTCGAAAATTTTTTTCAAAAAAAATGACGGTTTTGGCGGAGGTCAGCTGATATTTGACACGATATCTTTAGCCCGCGTCAACTTAAAGACATAAAATTATTTCAACATCTTGGGGAACCCTCGAGATACTCAAAAGATAATTCAACCGTCCAGCGACGGAATTTTTTGAATATTTTTTTCGAAAAAATGACGGTTTTACCGGACATCGAATTCATTTACTTTTCATATGGAAGCTACTGACATTATTCTCTTAGCATTGCATTCTTTTGCACCTACCACTTAATTCTAAGCAAATTCTGAGTATGTTGACTAGAAGTCCGTGTTGTTACAGGTAGGATTATGAAATCATTAACCCTATCCTATGGTTGATTTTGCTATCGTCTCCCTTTTGAAAATTACACTTCTTCTCGATTGTAATCAATAATAGGGATGGGAAAGAAAGGTTATAGAGTGCCAAAGTAGAGCGCTAGGCAAGACGGAACAACTGCGTTAAAATGAACCGCGAACTACTTTTTTGTTTTGAATGAGCGGCAATTCTCTAAGTTAAAAAGTTGAAGATTATAATTTATTTCCTATTATAGTAACTGATTGAAAGTAACATAACTGTATGGAAAGTAAGATAATATCACTTTGTACGATGTAATAAAAAATCTGTATCGTATTTAGTACAAATACTTTTTATTTATTTTAGCTACTGTTAATAAGTACATTGATAGAATCATAATTAATTAAACCTATTCTAAAATATTTTTGTACAATCGGTTGGTACTTGAGTAAAGACGAATGAATAAACGATGACTTAAAAGATCCTCGTTTTCTTTCACATTTTTCCAGGCTTAGGACTGGCAGCCAACGAAAAATATTAGCTGGCATGTTCAAAAACGCAAAACACTAGTTTACAGCATTTCATTCCAATCTCTTTGCGCAGTCTTTTTAACTATTCATACTTTTTTACAACTATTCACAACATTTACATTATATTTATTAAGAATAACTTAATAATGCTTACTTATAAAAACATCAATAACAATAATAATAATATTAATAATAATAATAATAACAATAATAATAACAATAACAATAATAATAATAATAATAACAATAACAACAATAATAATAATAATGATAATAATAATAATAATAATAATAATAACAATAATAACAATAATAATAACAATAACAATAACAATAACAATAACAATAATAACAATAACAATAACAATAACAATAGTAACAATAACAATAACAATAGTAACAATAACAATAACAATAACGATAACAATAATAATAACAATAATAATAATAATAATAATAATAATAATAATAATAATAATAATAATAATAATAATAATAATAATAATGACTGTAATAATAGAAGAAATAGATATAGGAATAGTTCCAACGTGGGGAATTCGAGAATGAGCTGCAATGATTGCGGACTGAGCAATTATACTCAAGAAAATCGCCGACTGCTGAAAACAATAAATTTTATGCAAGGAAACGTGAACCAATCTTCCTCGGGGGTCGTGGGGGAAGACAATCGGCCCCCGCGTCCCGTAAGCACAGTACAGATTGTGGCGGGGGATGAGGATTTCGAATCTGATTAAAGTAAAATATTAAAAAAATAACACGAAGATAGATAAGATTGACATTATTGAACTACATGGAATCTCGAACATCCCTCATATCTACTTTGGGTAGTGTGAATTTGAACCTTTTTGTTAAAAAGACGAAGTGTCATGTAGAACCGAACAGCTTAGCCATTCCACACGCTGGATTGGTGAGATCGCAGTTTTTTTTCGCATTTGGAGCCAAGATAGACAATAAAAACAAGGTTTTGAAAATAGGAAGAGTAAAATAGCTTTTTAAGAAGCTAAACCGAATTGAAAATGGGGTCATATACATTTCACGCCGCAGCGAATCGACCTTGTATATGAAGGTAAAGAACCCTGAAATTTCAGAGGGCTATATTCCCCGGTTAAAAATCAGCAAGAGAATCTACGCGGAAAGTTGTCTAGTGAAGGTAGAACGTGGAAGAGCCGACCTTTAAATCTTTAATACAACTGACACCGAAGTAGGAATTAAAATTCCTCCATTAACTGTACAGGAAGTGGAAAAAATATATGTGCCCTCTCTTGCTAACTCAGTTGGTTTGAATCAGGAGATGCATCCCTCTTTCGAAATAACAAAGCGAATATTCACAGTTTTAAGAAATATAGCAACTCTAGAGAGATACGAACAAATAAAACCGCTTTTGCGGTTGGATTATCTCAGCATTAGGGAAAAAGCTCACGTTAAACGTTTAGTTAGGAAACATGTAGACTGTTCCCATATTCCTGGAAAACCTTTAAGTTCTAGCGTTCTGTATAAACATCGAAATCCATCTAACTCCGATTTTCCGATTTCAACAAAACAATTTCGGCTTCCACATAATCTGAAACCGGAAGTGGAGAAACACGTAAAAGAGGGACTCGAAATGGGTGTACTAAAACCATTAAAGTCACCTTATAATAGCCTTATTTGGATCGTTTCAAAGATGGCTGATGTACACGGGAATAAAAGATGGCGTGTCGTTATAGACTTTCAGTTATTAAACGAGAGAACGGTCACTGATGCCTATCCTCTTTCCATGATTACAGAAATTTTGGATTAGCTGGTAGGTTCCAAATACTTTTCCGTCTTCGATTTGGCGTCGGGGTACTATCAAATCGAAATGGACGCAGGGGACAGACAAAAGACCGCTTTCTCGTCTCTACAAGGCCACTGGGTATATACTCACATGCCTTTTGGGCTGAAAAACGCCCCGGATACTTTCCAAAGACTAATTGACAGTGCCTTAACCGGACTCTAAGGAATGTTTATGTTTGTATATCTTGATGATATTATTGTGTTCGCAAAAAATCTTGCCGAGAAGGGTTGAAACCTTGCCGAGAAGGGTTGAAACCCAACCCAGAAAAACTGGAGGCAGTAAAGAAGTTACCGGTCCCGAAGACCCCACGAAATATGCGGGAATTTTTAGAGCTAACCGGCTACTATCACCGATTTATAAAAAAATTTTCATAAATAGCGAAACCTCTGACAATGTTGCTAGAAAAAGATAGAGAATTTATGTGGTCTGCGGATGCTCAGACTGCTTTTGAAGATCTGAAAACAGCATTATGCAGTGCACCGGTCTTGCAATACCCTGACTTCACGATACCGTTCATAATAACAACGGATGCCTCAGGGATAGCAATAAGGACAGTATTCTCACAAGGTGAAATAGGCAAAGATAGACCAATTGCGTGTTTTTCTTGCGTGTTAAAAGACGCGGAATTATGTTATGACACTTATGCGAAGGAAGCGTTGGCTATGCTTCAAGCCGTAAAAAATTTCCGACCGTATATATACGGACGTTGTTTTGAGCTGTTAACAGACCATAAACCTTTGATCTGGTTCAAAACCTCAAAGGAAGGAAACGCTCGAATATTAAAATGGCGTTTGAAGCTCGCCGAATATGAATATGATGTTATATACAAGCCTGGCAGAATTAATTTGAACGTGGATGCGTTATCTCGTAACCCCATGGAACCGGTAAACGTAACGACTCGTGCACAAAGTCGTAGGTTACCGCGGGTTATTGAGCAATTAGGAAGCTCGGAGGTGGCTAGAAGAGAACCCACGGAAAAAATAGTGTGATTGCCAAAGAGAGGACGAGGGAGGTCGTGAACGGAAGAACCCCTGGAACCGTCCGACCTGGATCCGGAAAGCTCTCAGCAGATAGAGCAGGACAGTTCTTCCTGGAAAGCGAACAGAGCTTTAAGAGAAAATTCCGAGACCACACACATGACGTCTGCCTGCGGCTCGGACAGCCCGGAAACAAAGGGGGACAACCATAAAAATAAAAATTCAAGACGTAAAAACGATTCATCTCAGCAGAGCCCAGATGAATCGGAATCTTCGGGAAGTGACTCTGATACTAAAGACGGGACGTCTATCAGTAAGTCGTATCATCCTTATGAGGAGCAAGGTAATCAATTAAATAATAAAAAGATAGATGATATCATCGTGATTAAAGATCTGTTCCAATATAGGAAAGATAATCTAGTCTATTTTCTGGACGAGAGTGGGCAACCTTGTGACACAGGCTCCAAATCGTTAAAAGACTTAGACGAACTCTTCAAAATCGGATTTATGGATGTTGGGCAGATTTATTGGACCAAAAGGGGGGAAAGAAATTATTTCGGATCGGTCATCCGTGGATCGGATGGAGAATCATCCATAAAAATCCGATTAAATATAGCGAAGACGTTAGTCAAGCACAAGGGCATATTAAGAGATAAAAATATCTCGTCCTTTTCAATTGCGTATTCTGATTACGTAGAAAATGTCCCATGGACGGAAGTATTCTCAATACTTCATGAGGTCTATGCTGCAGAAAACATAGAACTCATAATTTGTTTGGGAACAATTAAATATGTTCCCCAAGAGGGCCGAGATCAGATTTTCTTTGAGGCATATAAGTCTCCGATAGGAGGACACAACGGTGTATTGAAAACGTATAACCGTATCCGAGTTAATTATTATTGGGGAAATTTGAAACAGGATGTGCAATTCAGGATACAACAATGTATAGATTGTCAGTTAAAGAAATTAGACCGCGTCAAGACAAGACTACCGATGTTGATCACTGATACACCCGGGTTGGTATTCGAGAAAATTGCTACGGACATCGTGGGTCCATTGCCGGTTACAAAGCAAGGTAACGAATATATACTCACGATGCAAGACCAGCTCTCCAAATATTGTATAGCTGCTCCTTTGACCAATATGTCCGCTATTGCCGTCGCGGATACCTTTATCAAACGTTTAATCTGTACCTTTTGCGCACCTAAAGTTTTATCGACAGACCAAGGTAGGAATTTTATTAGTTCGTTCATACAAAGAATATGTAAACGCTTTAAAATTAAAAAAATACAGACTGCAGCTTTCCGGCCCCAGTCGATCATGTCCCTAGAACGTTCACATTACGAGAATATTTAAAACGATATATTAACCATGAGAGTGAGTAGGATGAGTGGTTAGATCTAGCGACTCTTTCATACAATACCTGTATTTATGAAGGCACAAATTTCACTCTGCTTGAGTTAGTATACGGGAAAATAGCTCGCGTGCCGACCGAGGAACCGTTGCACGATCTTGATAAGCTACCACCGTATGACGATTACATAGTCAAGTTGGTCAAGACATTAACCAAAATTCGAGATGTAGCTAGAGAAAACTTAATTAAGTCGAAACTAAAATCTAAAGAAATCTATGACAAAAAAATTAAAACCGTGATTTTCAAAGAAGGGGATAATGTGTTCCTTTTAAAAGGACCAAAGCCACATAAGCTCGGGGACCACTACGATGGTCCATATAAGAACCTGCAAACGTTCCCGGACGGAAACGTGAAGATTAAAAATGAAAAACACAACGAAAATTGTTTACCCAAATCGTGTAATAATATCTAAAATATCTCCAACTATTTCTAAAAAGAAACCACTAAATAATGGAAGAGGAAACGCCGCATCAGACCCTGATTTCCAACCCTAATCTTATTTTTGTTCCAGAAATGAATTTCTTAGCAGCAATTGTCGGCCTTATGATGGCAACCACTGCAACCGCTTTAATCGGATACGACTGCGGTAGCAAAATGTTAAACATGACGACAATATTCCTTCTGGATATTGACGAAGGTGATTATCAGGAATATCAGGTGGACATGTCCCTAGTTGACATCGAGCTGTTACACTTGAATGAATATATGAATATATGAGCATATGGATGTATATAATATAAAATATATAATACATGAATATATAAGCATGTGGATATTATGCAATGCAAAGTAGAAATAACACGAGTTGTTTATTATTGTGGTATGCATTCCCACATATCTTTAGTGGAAAATGCCCACATGGAATATGTTCACCTGATCTCACGCGAAGTCTGCCGAGTAGCACATAACTACGGTATGCTTCGAATCAGTAATACCGTACTTGACGGGTTACAGGTAAATACCACGGCCCTGAGAAGCATCACGCTTGCAGGGAGTGTCACAACTGGCGGTAGTTGTGCAGGTACTCAATACTCTGACCCTTATGGTACCTGGAGTTCAGTTGTCGTGATGAATACAGTAAAGGTTACTTTGAGAACTTCGTTGACCAGAGTAACGGTAAAAGCAAATAAACTTTACCTGAATTCTGATATTCATTGTAAGTTAAATGAAGGTTATTGTGTTGACTCCACAGGAGGTCATACCTTCTAGGGTTCAGTACCACAGCGATATTGTAGAGAGAATACTTACTCTGTTTTATTTAGGGGACCAGCGTCTAAATTTGTGTCTAAAACAAAAACCGTATTCTCAGTTAATGTAAGAGATACGAGTTTCTCGTTAGCAGCGGCTGGAAATGAGGACTCATGTGGCCTTTCCATTTTTAAGACAAAATATGCGCGGTTGTTTATTATTAAGGACAAGGACTTTACTACCTTAGAATCGAATATTATTGTTGAAACGAATCCGGATAACCTGGATCTCTTCATGTATGTAAACGCTAAATTTATATACGTAGAAAGGTACATTAGGAATCAGGTCCAGTCTCTATACGTAGATGTTATGCTGTATCGTTATAAAATTGAACGAGATATGTTGACAAACTCATGGGCCATCGCATCGAGCCAGCCCGACAAGTTTGCGTACCGATTTAATGGAGGCCCAGGATACATGGCCGTCCTCGGTGGCGAAGTTATTCACATCGTCCAGTGCATTCCAGTGGAAGTCAAGATTCAGCACGCGACCAGTTGCTACAACCGAATTCCAGTAAAATGGGGAAATCTCACCATGTTCTTGATGCCAAGGACGCATGTCCTTACTCATTAAGCCGCAGACATCCCGTGCAGTTCGCCTTTGCTTCGACATTATAGATTGGGAGCGACCTAGTATAAATTTATGCCGACTCTGGTGGAAACCGTACCTTCAGTCAGTCCAAAACCTAATAGTAAAGGAGACTGGAGCTATAGCAGTCCCACCAATTTAGCAATCAGTGGAATCTACACCAAAGACGACCTAGAGACCATGAAGAACAGAATCATGGTCACGATTGAACAGATCTCCATAATCGAAACCATGGCTCAGCAGTTCACTAATGGATCAAGGGCATATCCGTCCATTTTGAATGTTCTGAACAAAGACGTCTTGGACCGTTTAGCAGAAAGTGCCTGGGATAAAACCTGGGGAAAATTTATAAAGTTTGGCACGTTCAGCGCTGGAATCATTGGGATATTGATGTGTCTTCGAGTAATAAAGTCAGTAGCAGATATCGTAAATAGATATAAATATTAATAAATATACGTAAAATTACCTAATAAAAAATTAATTGTAAAATTATCAATTATGATAATAATAATAATAATCATAATAATAATAATAATCATAATAATAATGATAATAGTAATAGTAATAGTAATAGTAATAATAATAATAATAATAATAATAATAATAACAATAATAATCACTATAGCAATAATAAATATTATTGTACAATTGACAATTTCGATTATTATTCACTCATGAATTTCCAATCTATTTTAAATAAATCAATAGATTTCTTTTGTTTCGACTTCTATCGATTATTTAAAAAAAAATAATTGATCTTACATCATTTAAATTTTACCGCCATTAGTAAAATTTTTTATGACGTCACGAGTACCCATTTAGCGCCCGTAAAATGTCAAACATGTGTACGATACTGTAAATTGTCTAGTTGAGAATGATTAGTTTTTCTTAAATAACTAATTGATTGAAGTGTTAAAAAATAATATGAAAATACTAAAAAATTCTGAATAAAAAATTACATCGACCTTACCCTTTCTTTCATTTTTTAAATCCTGCCGTTTCTTTATAATAATTTATTTAATATAAATATGAGTGGCATCATGGAAGCACAGTTTATTTTATACAAATTAATTTTAGTGTTTACTTGGTTTATTAAAAAATAATTTTTTTTTTTCAAGAATTTTTTGACTTTGTTAGTTTTTTTCGAATAGAATTTTATATTTTTTAAATAATTATTCCATTTATTATTTATTTATTACTGTTACTAAAAATCAGTACAGGCGTCTAGCCACCAGGAGGCGCTACAAAGACGGGATTTAAAGTGGAAGAAATCTATTTGGATCGACGTTAATTATGAGAGCAAAAGTATTGCTCGGAATTATTACTTTGAATTATTATAAGCAAATTGCACTGATTTATTGAATGAGAAAGTACCTGAATTATTAATTACACTGAAATTAAGCAAGCACAAGGCATCAGCCATGAGAATACTTTAAGCAATTAGCATGAGAGAGAGCGTAGATGCGTGAGAGAGACAGAACTTTCGTCTTCTTTATCCCCATTCGAGTGGTCTTTGCAGTGAGAATGCGACTAGCGGAGCTGCCTATGATTGATTCGTGATCGACTGTACTATCGATCACTTATCCGCCGTGAAAATTGATGATGAGAGCGCAGAATATTTGAACATTCTCCCCACCATCTTCTACTTGCTGGAGAAGACAATCCATGAGAATCTTCAGTAGTCGATAAAACTGGCAATAGCATGAGTTTGCTGATAGATCGTTCGAGAGTTGTTGATGCTGTCTTGAGAGTGACCACTATGGTGAGACCATCTGCACCAGGATGCAATGTGACGACACGAGCGAGCGGCTATTTTGTTGGTGGATACCGCTCGTCTGAGAGCAAGACAAGTGATCCAACTGTAATATCGTGATGAGACGTGTTCCATTCTGAGATCGATTGATGAGATTGAAAGCATTCTGTTGACCATCGATCCTAGAAATGCTGCAAGCGCTCTTGGATGTGCCGCAGATGTGAGAGCCTTGATGACGAGATTGAAGTGAGATTTGGTTCCGAAATGGTGTTGATAGCGGCACCACGGATAGAATGTCCGGGCGTGAGAGCAGTGAGATCATCCGGATCATCTGAGAGTACCCTGAGAGGACGAGAATTGAGAACTGCTTCGACTTGGATTAGATACATTAAGGAATCTTCATAGGCTAGAAGCTTATCTACTATGGTTCCCTGTAGATGATATTTGATAGATTTTACGGTAGCTTCCCATTTTCCGCCCATATGAGGAGCCCCAGGTGGGTTAAATGGCCGCTAAGTTCCGTCACTGGTGAGATGTTGCTGTAAATGAGATCACTCTCTGAGAGCACCGGTGAGAAGTTGCTTGAGAATGAGATCAGCACCCTTGAAGTTTGTTCCACAATCATTTAGAAGTGTCCGGTGAATTTCGCGTCGACTGGTCAAACAGTGGAATGCCTTGAGAAAGCCTTCAGCAGAGTAGTCAGTGACAACCTCCAGATGAACGGCTGATGTTGAGATACAGACAAAGACAGCGATCCAGCCTTTGTAGCATCTGGTACCGCAGCCTTGATAGAACTTTAGAGACACTGGACCTGTGTGATCGACTCCAGTGTTCTCAGAGACGAGAGATGGAGATACCCGATGAGATCGAAGTTGACCCATGAGCTGTTGAGATCTGACTCCCCACATATGCGCGCAGGTGAGACAGTAATGAATGAAGTTTTTAATCGGTGTTCATCCACCAATTATCCAACACTTCTTGCAAAAATGAGATAATGTAAGTTGGGTACCTCCATGCATAGTGCGAATGTGAGAATCTGCGATGATGAGACGTGAGAGCGTACGATCCTCGGGAAGGATCGCTGGATGTTTGCTGTCAGCATCCAACGTTGAATTCTGAAGACATCCACCGACTCTGATGATACCAGCTTGGTCGATGAATGCTGTGAGTCGGGTGAAACAGTGAGATTTCTTGAGAGCTTTACCTTGAGACAGTGATGCGATTTCTAAAGAGAGATATTCCTGCTGAGTAGTTTCAATCCGTTGAATCAGAGCTGCTTGTAGTTTAGCAGGAGTGAGAAGTGAGATGCTAAGTTTTGTATCAGGTACTTCTTTAAAACATGAGATTGCTCGAAAGACTGTTGCTATGCGACGTAGAAGAGCTGTGAGAATAGTCCATGAGTGAATGAGAGATGATAGTGGCATGAGAGGTGGACTAGTTGAGACTCAAGACTTGCAAGGTCTCATTTCTGAGTTTGCTTGCTCTGCTTCATCTGAAATTGAGCTGGGAACTTGATAAGATGGCCATTGAGTGGATGGATCAGCTAGCCCGCTAGGTCCTGACCACCATAACTGATGATTAATGAGTTGAGATGTGGTGAGACCCCTGGAAGCGCAATCAGCAGGACTCTGCTATAACGTTCTCTTCTATTTTACACGCCCCACGGCGGAGTGTGGTTAGTGCTCAATAGCCGTTATGGCTCTACATTGGTGCCAAATTAACTGAAAATAAAATAGTAACAACCAAAAGTCCCACCTGGAAATATCCCGAATCTCCCTGGACACACAGCTCTGCTCAGGCTGGGTTAGATATCCTAGTTGGGTGCCAGTTCGTGTGCTCCACGAACAAAATTAACTCAAAATAAATACAACGGAGAAAAATAAAAATGAAATAAAAATAAATGGCAGGGTAACAGTTTCAGATTTTAGGAAAAGAAAGCAAGAAAAAGATAGCGACAATATAAACAAATAAAATTAAATAAATATCGGGTTGATGACCACTTGCTTTCAATTATATTTACGTAATAAATTATTCACCAATTGTATCGCATGACTCAATAAACCATATCAAATATAAAATAATAATAGTTCACTTGCAAAATAATAATTGTATGCGTATACAAAGTATAAAAAAAATACTACTGCCGTATAAATAATAATGATATTACGCACAAGAATTTTACTGCATGTATCACTCGCACATGATAGTGAAAAATATGTTTAAATAATAATACTTGCAAATAATAATTTAATAGTTATAAATTATTGCTTCACTAGCATGTGATAGTAAACAAAACAAAACTATCCCTATAATTAACTAATAATAATCTCAAATAAGACTTCAGTGGTTATAAATTATTATATCACTCGCATGTGATCATAAAAATTTGAAAATAAAATAATTTAATCTTAATTAATCTCAAAATAATTTGTAAATATTTCCAATGAGTAATTCTGAGAAAATTTCCATTGGGGAATATCACGTCGCATTCACAATAAGAATATTATCAGATAATCAAAATAGTAATGCCACTAAATATTAAAATCGAGATAGTTATAGATAATATTCGCAAGATCATTGTATCACTCTCACGTGACTATTGAAATACTAGTAAACTTAAAAAATGAATATAATGAAAATAATTATAAATTAATCAAAATAAATTGCATACAGTTTTCAATAGTCAAGGAAAATTCACTAATTTATAAATGATTATTGCGGATCCAGTCGCATATGATTTGCTAACACAAACTTAATATTCGCTATGTAAATTAAAATAAATAAGTAATACCCAAATATTGTCCAAAACCAATATTTGGTAGTAATAACAATATTAAGTAGTTTCGAATACTACTCTAACATCCACTGGGTTCAATAATCACTTATGTCATCAAATGCGTGTAAATTTTTACTAATACTAGAGAGTCGCTATCTTTCTCACTCTTACGTAAGTGAAAATGGCCACCAACGCGGGAAAGCAAAAGTGCACGCCAATGAATTAGTCAGAGGTACTTGCAGTCGTCATCAATGTATAATACTTTAACAGGCTCCATTGGTTGCTACAATTCTCGAATAATAATTATGCCCACAATAATTATCACAAAAAAAAACCCAAATGGCAAATAAATACTTCGCGTATTTGCACACAACGCAAATGGCGTCTCAGAAATACTATTTTGGATAACAGCAACAGGCACACACACTGCTCGTACAGCTGTTTATCCACGTCTGACCATGGCAGCACGTGAGTCTCATGCCGGCACCTCGGCCGGTGCCATCTTTATTTTTCTCTCTTACTTTAACCAATGGAGTCTTATACCTGTCTCATGCTAATATTCAACTAGTACCCCCACCAACGTATGGGATGTTGATAATTTCACCTGTTTCCAACGTGAAATGTCCATTTGCCTCCCACATTATTAATTAGAAGTGCCATAAAATGCCAAATAAATCAATGATTTATACGTAACAACTCGTAATTTATTTATAATTTAATAAATTTAACGATGTTAACTGTTGCGTCGACGCGCATGCGCCGGCCTGCTACAATAATTACAAACATATAAATAAATGTACGATTATTTTCCCAGCCTCCTAAAAATTCAATTATATGCGTGTATTAATCAGTGAATTTTCCCGATTACAATACAATTTATGCATAAGAAATCTAGTTAATAAAAATAAAGTAATAATTAAAGTAAAATTATACATGTAAATAAAATAATCATAATATTAATGTATGGAGAGACGTGTGAGCAGCGTGTGCTGCCATCTGTTGCCCACCGACCTGATATGAGACTGCCGCGATATTTAAATATCGTGACACTGCTTCCCTGAGATGTATCTTCACTGTGCGTCTAGAGAATGTTGCTGAATCGCTTCAGCGCGATTTTTAACGAATTCCTTCCATTTGGTAGGCTCACTGGTCACCCAAGCTAGTGTTGTTGATGAGTCAGTACAAAGATAGGTTGGAACATGAGATAGCTGGTGTTGATGAGACTTGAGATGCAAGTTTTGAGAGCAATACTGCAGCCGAGAGTTTAAATCGATGAATACTAAGCCATTTTAGTGGTGAGACCTTTTTTTTTGATCAGATGAGAGAAATAAGAACCTGTTTGCCAGGTTGACAGATTCTGAGATATAATACTGCAGACATTGCAGCTTGAGAAGCGTCAGAAAACCCATGAATCTCGATGCTTGATGGGCTTGGGATGAGATTGATCCATCGAGGAATTCTGAGCCGAGAAAGTTGAGGCAGTTGATCGCGGAACGTCATCCATCGGTGAATTATTTCTGGTGTGAGTGCATCGTCCCAGTCGACCTTTTGAAGCCAAAGGTCCTGTATGAGAATTTTTGCTTTGACGACTATTGGTGAGATTAAACCCAGAGGGTCAAATAATTGAGCAGCCTCTGAGGTGATAGTGCGTTTTGTTATAATGAGAGTCTGAGAAGTTTTGCCAGTAAACGCGAGAACATCTTCTTGACAGTTTCATGAGAGGCCCAATATTTTTGAGAGTGTCTCTGAGAACTAATGAGAATCTTCTGGACTGAGTGATGATGATATTTTGCTGAACTCAAGATGATTGCTCTTCTATTTAGCTAATGGAAGGCATCCTGACTTGCCAAGTGCTTCGACATGATTTGCAATGTCGTTGAGATCGCTGAAATTGTCAGCCCCACCACCAATGTCGTCGACGTAGCTGCCTTTTTGAAATGGTTCTACTGCTAGTGGGAATTAAGACCCTTTGTCGATGAGAAGTTGTTTGAGAGCTCAGCCAGATAAATATGGTGCTGGTTGAGTGCCATACGTGACAGTGATGAGTTGATATGTCACGGTGAGACTATTCTCAATCCAGAGATAGCGCTGATAGTCCTTGTCATCAGGGTGAATGAGAATTTGACGAAACATCATTACGATGTCAAAAAGATGTATCGATGACTTCTGAGATATAAAAATACATCACAGATCTTTGATTGCAACCTTGGGCCGATATACAAATGATCATTGAGAGAACAAGCAGATGACGTTTTGCTTGAACCGTTGAAGACAACTCTCAACTTGGTCGTTTCGCTGTCTTCACGAACGAAATCATGATGAGGTAAATAATATACATGAGATGCTTCATGGTGAGATTGATACTGATGGAATCTGCGCTGTGATGTTCTTGAGAATATGAGCATTGAAAGATACTTGTTCTGATGAGATGGTAGAATGCAGTGTGGATGAGACCATGCCTTCTGTTTTTCCTGATGAGATATTGCTGACTCCTTGCAGAGGTGTATGGCAGGACTGAGAGATGAAGAAGTCCCAACAGCAGCCTGAGAAATCAGAATAAGCTCTGATCCCGGATTAATGAGAACTCTGATACGATGATACGAACCTGATTGATAAGAGATGAGAGCATATGCGGTTGTCAATAGCACTGTTCGTCGAGATGTCACTGGTTTGTGATTTGGAGCACGACTTCTAGCAGATGAGATAAAAGCTGCTGCTTGAGAATGGCAAAATTGTTATTGCTGAGACTGTTGCGACTGAGATTCTGGCTGAGATGCAGGTGGTGGTGAGGTATGAGGTGTTTCAGCGGCAACTGCAGGTGGCTTCTTAGTCAACCTCATAAGACGCAAGTAAAGCAGCATTGAATGATGTTATTGGTCGCATTCTTTGCACTGGCGACGGTCCTTGGTTCTGCAATTTTCAAAACTGTGGTCACCACGGCAGTTGCGATGCAGATGATAATGAGCTGTGAGCTAGAACCTTCCGTCAGGCGTCATTACCTGGAATTTAGGACAACCCACAATGAAGTGGTTTCCTTCACAGCATGCGCAGTAATCCGATTTGAATGAGAGCGTGTGTTTTGGTACTGCTGGGTGAGACTGAGACGAGTTGGACTGAGACTTTGGAGGCTGAGATTGCTGAGTGCTTGGATCTTGATTAGACTGCATCTGAGATTGATGAGGTTGCGGCTGAGATTGCTGAGACTGGCCTTGCGTAGCGACATGAACCTGTATAGATGAGATACGGGGCTTGTTGCCCTGGTTGCCACGTGAATTGTACTGTGGCTTACGTGATGAGATGCCACACTCCATGGCTTCACGAGCTCTAGCGCGATCGGTATGAAGGGTGCGCAGGTCTTCGTAGGTGGGAAATTCTGTTGATGTGCCCAAATGAACTTATCAGGCCTCACGTAATAAGACGTCCAGTTTCTGGATGATGAGATGGACTGAAATCTGATCCCAATGCTCGGCCGGTGATCCCAGAGCCTTGAGAGCTTACATTGCCTCGTTATTAGTGTTGATGATTGCCTTAAGCTGCTTAGCGGAGTTACTATAAGCTGGTCTGACACTGAAAAGCTTTTCCAGCTGTGCAGAGACGAGAAGACGCTTGTTGTCGTATTGTTAAATGACAACAACCCACGCCGAGTCAAGCGAGTCCCCAGTAACTCTGATGTTTGCGATGAGACGGGCGGCACCACCTTCCAATGCCGACTTGAGATGGTACATCTTCTCCACAGCAGTGAGAGATGTATTTTCGCCGATGAGAGAGACAAAAATCTCGAGGAAGTTTTTCACTCTCGAGTCACTGAGAAAGTTTTTTAAATTAAATTATTAAACCAATTCACACGATTTGGCTCGAAAAACCATAAAATGTTTGAATAATTACTTATAATTAATTATAATAATGAGAGGATGAGAGGATCTGGTATGTGTGGATTGGTCTTGTAGTAATAATTTTATTTAACACTCAATATTTAGTAAAAAACCACAAATATGATTTTGTTTAAAATATGTACAGCTTATAAGAATTATTTATTATGCGAATGCACTAAAAAGCATCTGTTTTAATTTATTTTATGCAATTTTACTCGCGTACGGCACGTGGCCAAGATGGCGTCTAGGCGCGAACTATGCCAGTACACGCGGTGAGACTAATTAAATTGAAAATACACTGAGATTAATTATGAGAGCAGAAATAATGCACGGAATAATTACTTTGAAATATTATAAGCAAAATGCACTGATTTATTGAATGAGAAAGCAACTGATTTATTAATAACACTGAGATTGAGCAAGCACAAGGCGTCAGCCATGAGAATACTTTAAGCAATTAGCATGAGAGCGTTGATGTGTGAGAGAAACAGAACTTTCGTCTTCTTCATACCCACTCGAGCAGACTTTGCAGTGAGAATGCGACTTGCGGAGCCGCTCATGATTGATTGGTGACCGGCAGTACTGTCGATCACTTATCCAACGTGAGAATTGATGATGAGAGCGCGGAAGATTTGAACAAATATAAATAATTTAAAAAAGAATATAAGTTAGCAAAAACGATATGGATAATTCAAAAGCAAATCAGAGTACAACAATATATAATGTAAACCGTTTTTATTTCCGCGACGGAGACGCGAATAAACCCCGGAACTCGTATGTGGTCACCCACGTGGAATAAAAATTAGAAATAATATTATCAAATATGATTCAAAACAATAAATAATTATAAACAAGGTGCCGTACATTATAAAGGTGTGCTTAAACCAGATTCTCAGGCTGGGTTAGTGCACGAGGGCATCAGTCCGTAAAAATATAATCACAATAACATAAATCAGTAAATTGATGTAAAATTCGATTATACAATACTCTTGATATGTTCCTTAAAGCATAAATACAAGTCTCAATCATAACATTAGAGAACAAATTTGTTATTAAAAAAATCGTAAAGCGTACAAAAATAGTTTTCACGCATATTTTCAACAATTCTCAATATTTTAATGTCGAAACAAGATTAATAACCGAAATTTTGATCTAATCAATAATTTACTATTTTCTACAAGTTAAAATAAGAATAATAATAATTTTTAGTTTTTTTAATAGTTTTTCATTGAGTGTTACAACTGCCCCTTGTTAAAACTGCAGCACCTCTCTGTTGCCATTAAATTATAAAATCAATTTTACACAAAGAAATAATATTTTAAATACTATCGTAAGACAAGGAGCTACAAACGTTATCCTTGTCTAATCTCCTGAGGAATTTATTCGAAGCGTCTCCGTCCATACGCACCAAATTTTAGGATCTGCGTCGAATATATTCAGCTTATGATTACGATATTAACTCAATTTCAATTATTTATCAATCAAATACCGCGATCAACTCCATTGAGGGTCCAGCGATAGCCGATGCAACATACAAAAATACAAATGACTTAGCAGCGTTGACAATAATTTAATTCTTAAGATTTTTTAATAATAAATAATGCATACACTATACTTTTTAGTTCAATATAACAAAAAATTGATTTATAACAACAATTAATTTATAATGGAAACTGGGCCAGAACAATCTTATAAAAATTGGCAGACAACACGTCCTAACTTTACAAAATCTCGGTCCTCTCTGCTTTAATAATATTTTTTAGCTATAATCATAAACATAATAATTATTGACCCTTTAAACAATGATATAATGATTAATTCAGTGCACCACGTGACTGGAAAGAAATATTGATTTTTATTCCCACTATATCGACTTACTCTCCGTTCGGTCGATATTTTTATGTAATATGTACGCACTCGTGTGCTACAAACTGAAATAAAAATACCAATGTAATACAATAATATTTAAAATAATCATCAAAACATAAATATAAATAAACAATAATATTAATTAAATCATAATTAATTAATAAAAATGATATAAGTATTTAAATAATGAAATATTATAATAAATAAATGCGCTTTGAATTGTCTAGGAGGTGTTCTTAAGTTCGCGGTGAGATGGGAAAACGCGCGCAGCGATTTACAGATGAATCGTTACGTGACAAATATAAATAATTGAAAAGAACAATTAAATAAGCACCATCAATATAAATAAGTTAAAAAAGCAAATAAATAATTTAAAAACAATGTAAAAAATTTAAAAACGAACAAATAAGTTCAACAATATAAAAATTTGTTAATCTAATAATATAAATAAATTTAAACATTAAACTAATGCATCAGAGGGGAACACATGTGGAGGGAGTGCGCACCCGAAACATCAGTATCCAGGAGATAGTCGGAGGAATATGGGCAGCAGGATTGGTCTAGTTTTTCCTTCCGGAGAAAACGCTGTCCATTTCCCCCGATTTTTTCCAGGATTGGCTTCTCACTTTCAACAAAAGTGATAGTCAGTCCTGCGGAAGATATATAACGTATACCGATCTGAAATTCCGCGCCGGAGACGCGGAACAGTCCAATATAGCGTACGCAGTTACCCAAGTGTGATGAATAAAGAATAATAAATGATAACAAATAATAAAATCAAATCATAAATGAGATAATAAATTAAAATGATCGTTGAACTGGAAATAATAAATAATCGTTGTACCTGAACCAGCTTTTCAGGCTGGGTTAGTGCATGCAGGTGCCTGACTGTTTATTCAAAACGGACAAAAATTATTCAGGGGGAATTTACGAGGGAAAATCCGAGCATGTGACTTGTGACAAAGCGGATAAACACTCGAGTGACACATCAGAAATTGAATAAATAATGAAAAACAAAATTGTAGATAAATAATAAATAATTATGTACAAATAATAAATAAGATTGGGAAAAAATGAAATTAAGCAGTAGGAAAAAGATCCAGAGAAATAAATGTTAAACTTTTCCTGATAGCTGTTGGTTTCAGACTGTTTAACATTATAAACAATAGTAAAAGATAATTAATTTTCACAATATATAGTTTGGTTAAAGTTGTAACAATCATACCTGGTGATTACCAAAAATACAATTTAAATTAGTTATACACTTGTACCACCGGAGATAGATTTATCACACAATAATCTCAGTATGAAAACAAAGTATTCATTCTCAATCTAAGAAATAATAATATAACTTAAAAATTATTTATACTGTTATATCCGGCTTGCCGTATATTTAAAGGGGCCTCTTTGCCGCGCTCGCTGTAAAGTGCAGCGTTAACAATTTTAGGGATAGAAACTTCGCCCAACACCTCGTTGTACGTCGTCAACGTTTCCTCCAATCAGGGAATTACAGTTAACTGTATTTTAGATTCACCCAATTACATATTCTAAATTATTCCCTCCAGAACCGCGAACCGAGGTGATAAAAACAACGAACACCAAGGTGCGGCAGCCTATGACGCTTGAGAAGTTAATGTATCTTCCTTGTTGGCCCGCGTGAGTTCTAAACCGTGTTACGTTTAGGCAACCCCTTTTCTTTATTATTTTCTATTTTCTCTTAAACTGATTAGTTCATTTTCATTCACAAAATCTAAACAGTCAAGTATACTATAAAATTCCACGGGAAGATCGTCTCGATATTGCACTCGAGGAGGCGTGGCAAGTTGCTTGTTACCGTAAAATTTCCATTCAAAATTGTCTTTTCATAATTGTATTTTCCTATTCCAAAAATCACCTCATGGGATGTGATTTTTAATAATACTTGTCAAGTGTGTAAATAGCGATTCTCGTCCGAGTGAATTGCTGGAGTCGGAGATTCAGACCGAACTCATATGAGTTAAAGACTCATTAAATCAAAAATGTAAAACCATAGATTTGAGTTTAATAGTTAAGTGTAAATCCAAGAAATTTAAGTTGAAAAAAGAACCTTAGTGATAATAACAATTTAACATCTTGTGAACTGAGTACGGCGAGCCCATAGGGAAATATTTCAATAAATATCTATCATTGGGAAAACCGGCATATTAGATTATTTCTAATATTAAGAACCACACCTCTTTTTCCTGGACCAAATCATCTTTCGACCAGAGACCAACAGAAGCCGTTCATGAGAGTTGCAGTCCAAAATTCATAAAGACCAACTTGCAAGTAAGCAGCGAACAACGAAAGGTAGGTGAAATTATCAACTTCGCTAGCGTATTGCATCCAAATTCTGCATCGATACTACAGAGAGGCCCCTGTGGGGTTTATCGTTCGAGTTCCCACAATAAAAATAAAACTTAGAGCTAATCCTCTAGGAAAATCACCCTGTTTGCCCGGTGCCTCCCAATTGAGGCCCACCGGACCATTCCCAATAAATTAATTATTATTAATCAATTAAATCCGGACATAACAATACTCGATTTAAGAAATGATAATATAATTTAATTTAATTGATAACATTAATTTTCAATATTAAACAAAATAAATGATTATTCCAGCGGAATTTATCTAAATCATAAATAATCACAATAATTTTCATTTTATTTTTTCTCTCAACACTTATGAGAGAGAGAAAGATACGGAATTTTATCCTCACTCACACTTTAAATAATAAATTTTTTCCTCTTTGAAATAATTTACAATAAAAATTCAATAATAATTTTGACTGCTGGGGTATATAAACAAATCAAAACAAGGAAGTAAAATCACTTAGTTATTTCAACTAAAAAAATAAGGTAAATAATTATAACGTTCTCCTCTATTTTACACGTCCCACGGCGGAGTGTGGTTGGTGCTCAATAGCTGTTATGGCTCTCCGTTGGTGAACAATAAATTAAAAATAAAATAATAACAACCAGAAATCCCACCTAGCAATATCCCGAATCTCCCTGGACCCGCAGCTCTGCTCAGGCTGGGTTAGAAAATCCTAGTCGGGCGCCAGTTCGTGTGCCTTACGAACGAATCCAAAAAAAAATACAGCGGAAAAAATGCAAATGAAAATAACAATAAATGACAGGGTAGCAGTTCCAGATTTTAGGAAAAGGAATGCAAGAAAAAGATAGCAGTACTTTAAATAAATTAATCTATATAACTACCGGGTTAATGACCATTTGTTTCAAATGTATTTTAGATTATAAATGAATTAATGGTATGGCATAACCAAATAAACAATATCAAATATAAAATAATAATAGTTCACTTACGAAAATAACACGGTATGCGTATACAAATTAAGAAAATGATAATACTGAATAAACAATAAATATATTATCCACGAAATCGTTTATCGCATGTAAATAATACTATCACTCGCCCGTGATATTCAAAAACTAATACTATAATTTTAAGATAATCTTTAAATGTTTTAAGTAAATATTTCGTACAATTAGACCACTGGTGAATGCTATACACTATTCACAAAATAATAATCGCAAAATTATAATATAATAATAATACTTAAAATTAATAATAATTACGTAAAATAATATCTAGAAACTCTTGTATCACTCACACGTGATAATAAAAAAATAATAACGCAGAAAGTAATAATTATAGCAGTTATAATTTACGTTAATACTAAGTGATAATGCAAAATAACCAAATATTTATTACAATCAATATTTAGTAATGATAAAATAATACTGATGTTTTTTACTGATTGTATTAGTATTTACTGGGCACAATAGTCACGCATTCCATCATATGCTTATGACAAATTATTAATACTCAGAATTCACTATCTCTCTTGCTCTTATGCTATAGACAAAATGATCACCAACTCAAGAACCAAACTACACGCCAATGTATTAGCCAAAAAAGTACTTACAGTTTACGTATTACTCAACTCCCTTGGTTGCACACTAATACGGTTAATGTATTTTCCTTTATGCGGTTTACCAAAGTACTCAAATAATGCCAATGGGCTTATATTATCTACTCAAAATACTAAATGGCGACAAATTTATAATTATCTTCATGTAACAGAGCACACACGCTACTCTTACAGAGACTTTCCCACGTCTCCCCATGGCAGCACGTGAATCTCACGCCGGCACCTAGGCCGACGCCATTTTGTCGTATATCTCACTTGGACCAATGGAGATATACAACTGTCGCATGTTATTTCTTTACAGTACCACCAACGTAATCCATAACTTTGGCCGTGTAATTCATCAAGTTCCCGATGCTAAACGACCAGTTGCCTCGTTCATACTTACTTGTTAATATGATTTAAAGATAAATCAATCAATGATTTGTTCACCAAACTAGTAGATTTATTCATAATAAATAAATTTACTGATGCCAACTATTGCGTTGACGCGCATGCGCCAACCAATCAAAATAATCATAAGCACATAATTGAAATGCGCAACTATTTCTCCCAGCGCTATAAAAATCCAAATATATGCTCAAATTAAACAGTGAAATCTCCTGATTCAAATACAATTCATACCTAACAAATCAATAAAGTATTATTAACGCAATAATTAAAACAAAATCTTATAAATATGCAGAATAATCATATTAACAAACTATCGTATGAGACGTGTGAGCAGCGTGTGCTGCCTTCTGTTGCTCACCGACCTGATGCAAGACTTCCGCGATGTTTAAATGTCATGACATAATAATAAATAATAATCTACAAATATTTTTAGTAAATAACAATTTGAATAATTTGGGAATTTTCCACCCCAGTGATGATGTCAGTACTTGGGGAATTTGTATATGTCCCTTTGTATGCTTAAATCTTTGAAACTACGCAACGGATTTTGATGCGGTTTTTTTTAATAGATAGAGTGATTCAAGAGGAAGGTTTATATGGATAATAACATAATATAATTTAGTATCAGCATTGCACCCGTGCGAAGCCGGGGCGGGTCGCTAGTTATAAATAAATTGATTTTACTTGCCGCGGCGACCAACAACTACCGGGGGAGGTTTCATGTTATCACATGAAAGTATATATGGCGAAAAGAATCCAAAGTACTTACTCGTAAATAATCTCCAGATCAGCGAAACAATATTAATAAATATGAATTAATTCACCCGGTGAATTATGTCCAAAACAATAACTTTATTACTGATAAATCCACAAACTTATCAACAATTGTTTTTTCTTTATCCTAGCACAGCGACGTACCCAATACTAGCCCGTATTTTTCTGAGTTAATTACTCTATCCTCCACCTGTTGGTCGTTGCCCACCTGGCGCAATCATCGCCCTTATTTACTGTTATGATTATTTTTTTCCTAGCCCTGGGCCTAGTTTTAAATTAAAATATAAAATATAAAGATAATTTTTTGACACCTGAATAATACATCAATAATTAATTTAACGTATAAACTATTTCCTATGCCGCCCTATGCCCTGCTGTTATAAAAATATTTGATGAGATGGGCGTGGATGATTGTGTGTAATGGACTGTAGGTGTCAAAATCAACAAGATGAGTATAAAAAATTTTAATTAAATGCAGGTGTGCAGGATTTAGGTGAGAGTCGGGGAATCAGGGTACAATGCACCGCTGGTATAAAAAGTTTTTGACGAGATGCGCCGTAGATAATTTTAATTGAATGCAGGTAAGATGAATGTTGGGCTCGATGGAATGCTTAGATAGAAAACTGGTGTGTGAGAGTGATTTTGAATAAGGATATGTTTTCAATTATCTTTTTTTATTTATCAATTTCTTCACACGCATATTCATACTTATAAAAATATAGATTTTATTTTAGGTATATGTATTTTAATAGTGTAACGATTGATACATACGAATTGCGATTTAACTTCTGAAATAACATTATTCTTTTTTTAATTTTCTTTTATGAAAAGATATACTAGCCGCACCCAAAATCTTCGTATTAAAATCCTCTCACCTTTTGCAGGTATCTATGTAAGTGCATGCACGATGAGTAAGAATAGACAAAGATCGATTGATAAGACAATATACCTGTCTCACTCTCTCTCCATCAAAAAGGGCAGAGCCTCTTTCTCAAACCCAACTACGTCATCTAGCTGTATACTCATATTGCATCCACATTACCTGCGTACATCTATTTACAATACATTCATAAGAGAATGTGTATGCGTGTACGGGCGTAGTACCGTAAAATATGTATAGCTGCGATTCAGCGGGACACCTGCACGTGTGCACTGGACCTCTAATTAACTCAACGGTCATAAAAATTTTACGACTATCCAATTTCCATGTTTCGAAATCGCCGCGTATGTTCTAATGATATGACTAAACTCGGACCTATGTACATGATCATTCGTTTTGTATTAGAGCACTTACACATTCTTTGTTGTTTACAAAAACGATATCATCCAATTTCCATATATGGACTTTTCTAAATTTTTAGAAAGCTATACCCGGAACTGCGTACTTAGTCATTTGTTTGTCGAAGACGATGAGCTGGACCCAACGATTGCATGAGAAAACTCATGACTTTCCCATCAAAACTGAAGTATATAAACTGCCGAAAACCTAACGAAGTCAGTCAATCGCTAATCTGAACTAACCTCTGTCGGATCTCGAGTCATTCGCTCCGAAGTTCTATAAGTTAAAATCTCCGATTAGTTCTATCGGCCCAAGTCCGACTAGTATTGCGAATCAGAGATAAAATCTTAATCGTTGTCCACGTGACGGTCCACCGCCTAGGCACTCGGGCTCCTTGGCCAAATACCTAGATTTTAATCTTGCAAAAATTGCGGTCGATTCGACTCACCAGGATCATCGGTCTCGTGACGGTCTATAGCCTAGGAAACCAGACTCCTAGATCGAAATCCTAAATAAAATTAAATACTCATACTGGTACTCGACAGATAGGGGAGTGTATCCGCTTGGCACCCCAGTAGTTCCGAGTCCGAAAAGTGCATCAAATTCCGCTGAGTAAAGTCCCTAAGCCACGGGCAGGGTCCCAGTGAATCAAGCAAAAACAATTCCGCGATCATAAATTCAAAGTGGTGAATTGTGAGAGAGTGTGATCAGCGAGATTGTAAACCACCTCAAGCTGAGTGGTAAGTTAATCATAATTGTTAATTTTAGTGCACACATGTAAACAACATTATAATTTTATAAGAATATACAGATTCTTTTTTTTTTTTTTTAAATCATCTTTCTCTTATTTATACCTCTTACTCTAACATTCCTAACTCAACGGGTATAGAAAGAGACAGACGTAAAAGAACAGGGACTTCTCGAGGGCCCATATTCACCTACCTGCTTCCCTCTCGCTTTAAAATCCCTGACCTACCCTAAAGCCACGCAGGTCAACGCTCGGGATTGTCTATCGTACTTCCGCTCGGTACGAAATAGACTTATTTAGTAGTCGAAACTTGCCAAATATTAAACATTCTCACACTAGCCACGTGACGGTCCTATTAGGCTCCTTGGTTGAGTAATAGAATAAATATTGTGGGTAATTTCACTAAATAATTAATTAATAATAACCCTTCGCCCGTCGCCTTCATTCTCTCCGATCGTGACAATAGTATAAGCTTATAATAAAATTCTATACAATGGTGACTTCATCATCCATGGAGTAGTTGGTGTGGTAGTAGTTCAGGCTTGAGCGATGTGTTTGTTATAAATCAATTTCTTTGATGATGATTTGAACCATATCATGAAAACAAATTAGTTCCCAGAAGAATGAAAATCCATGATCGGAAATATTCGCTTCTATTGAAGTAAATCTTTCGTTCAATTTAAACATTTCATCGAAATGATTTTCTAGGTCATTTATAACTGTTGAGGTGTTTGTAACTTCTCTCGTATTCAGGATCAGATTTTTTAGAATATATTTTGATATCTTATAGGTAATAGAATCAACATAATATTTTAAAGGTAATCCTTGTAGATGGTTTAACCAGTGATTGACTCTCTTGTTACATGATTTGAGAAAGTTAGCAGTCGCCGCAACGGAAAATATTCAATTATCCTGGAGTTGTTGTATAACACAGCGTTCATTTTTAAATTCAGAAAACTATATTTTAAAGTCCCCGCGTTCGATTTGACAGATCTTGCGACAAAAAGTAGGGTTTTGTTAATCGTAAAAATAATTATTTATGGTTTCCATGGAGCTACTTAATTTTTGCCACTCATTTAGATTTAATTGTATTTTACATTTTGGTTAGACACTGATGATTTGTACGACATGTTTAAAGTTGATGTCATAAGATTTTAAGCCGCAACGTAACTGCTTTGTGTTCGATTTATTCAATAAAATTCCTTGAGCTGGGTATACAATGTCTTGGGATGCCATGTTTCTGAAGTGATTGTTGTGCAGTCACAATTTATACTGATTTATATTTATTATTAAAACTTACACCCGCAGTTGGAAAAAATAGTGAGGGGAGAGATATTTCAGAGCTCTGATTTTCTGAAGGGGGTTAACTAATAGAGGGGGAAATAAATAATATTGAATTTGAGAACTTTATATTATAGTTATATTTCATTTGAGTGTGGTAGGGTTCTACTGAAAAATGTATAATTTAGACCTATCGCTCGGGCAACGGCATATAAATTTTAAAAATTTTTTTCAGGAACGAAAACGACTCAAAATTAGAAAAAAAAATTTCAAAAGTGTTTTATGAAAGATTTATTGACGAAATAATTTATTTTAAAAATGTTAATGCAAATAGTAAAATACAATGTAAACTATGTGTTGTTTATTCAAAGAAACCTAATGTGAGTCTGTGGAAATTTTCAGCCTTCGTAAACGAAGCTTTATCTAAAGTCTGTCTATCGAACGTGGGAGTATGTACGCTCAGGTAATTACAATAAGTTAAAATTTTAAATCTAATTTTGCATAATTTTTATTCTTTATTCTATTTTTTAGATAAACCCGATAGGAGAGAGCTTCTAGAAAAATAGAAAAATGAAGTCGTATTCGATTTCTTAAAGTCGTTTTTTTAGATGGAAAAGGTATATACGATCACTAAATTTATGATTATTATTATTGACATATTTTTTAAATTCATATCTTATTATTTTTATCTGATTTTAGAATATCCCTCTTCATCAACTCTGATCGCTCGAAACCAAGAGGCAGCTCTAGTAGGCGTAGCTGAAAAAAAATGCTGTGTCTCAACATGAAGATTTGACGTTGAACAAAAGATAAAAAAAACCACGAAAGCTAAAAATTCGAAAGGTCGAAAAAATTGATAAAAAAATAAAAATATTAAAAAATAACCAAAAAATTTTTTAAAAACTACGTGAATGTTTGAGTAAAATTGTTTGATATTTATATTACAATAATAATTTGTAACTCGAATTGTATTTCAATTTAAAAAATATATTCAATAAAAAAATAATTTATGAAAAATATTTTTTACTAATTAAGATTTCTTCCACTATTCCCGTCATTAATTTACTTTACTTCAAGTTAACTATAAATATTTTAAGTAGGATAAGTAGAAAAATAGCAGTTTGAAATAACGATAAAAATTATTGACATTTTTTTAATTCTTTTATTACAAAATCTTAGCCTAAAGAATACATGTTTTATCGTCTGCAGCTTTGATTACGAATTAACCCTCTTCCAGATAAATTTGGAAATGGTTTACTTAATTCATTTTTATTTCGCTCTTTTCTATATTTATCAATTTGATTAAACATTCTTAATAAAAGTCGATCATTCTGTTTTGAGTCTTTATTAAACAGTTTACAAAATGATGATAGGGAGTTGTTATTAAAAAGCCAATGAAGTACAACAATACAATACTGACCACAAAAATTAGAAGCAATATCTTGTAGTTGATGTTTATTTCATCTGTAGTTTCTGCCAAGTAGTTTTTTCCAAGGCGTTAAGTAGTCGAGGGTCACTGGGTGGTCATCCGAAGCTGTCAAAGTAGATTCCATATACATTTTTGTTGACAAAGAATGCAACCCAATGTATTCGTGGTTTTGTGTGGTCATCGGCATTTGCAATGATTCCCCAAGGGCGGGGCCATATGCAAGGGATTTAGTCTGCTGCGTAGACTCCTTCAGTGCAGGCATCGGTGTATGGTAACAGTTTCAATAACTGACGAGTATTCATAAAACTAACTGTACAGTGTGGTAACTTACTGAATAATAAATTTTATTCACTACTTTTCTATCTCATATACTTTTTTTATTAATTAATTACAGTTTACAATAACTTGTCTTGAAGAATCAATTTCTAAAATATTATTGAATTCCAAGTATACTATGCCGTTTACATTAACTTCGAGAGTACTAGTCAAACGTGCTTCTATTCTCGAACTTCCAGTTTTTACCAAACTCCAATGAGAAGCTAGATTCGCTAATAGATCAGGTGTTGAATCAAAAGCATAGGAAAAGCATCCGTGAGTATACTTGATACGTGAGATACAGTTTCCCGTATTTCCGAAACAGATACCTGCTCGACTAAAGAGCGTATTGAATGCTTCTACCTCTAAGTAATTGTCCTAGTAATTTGGCTGTAACGCTCGGCCCAAAAGCTGTTTCTCGTCAATGTTTAAGAAAAGATAGTTTAACGAAAATGTTTGGGAATTGAATGTGCTATAAATTTTTGAGCCATTATATGCTCAATTATCCACAAAACCAATTATTATTCTTGTAGGTAACTGACCCAATACAACATTATCAATGTTGTTACCGAGTATACCCTGGGATAAAACAAATGATTTTACTTGGGCTAATTTTCACTCTTCTGACAATTAACATTGCTTCTGAAATCTTGACAATGAAAGTATTTGCACTTTTATCCATAAGACAAAATGCGTTTTTTGATCGGATTGATCGAATTCTCATTTCAACTCCGTAAAGCAAAAATTTATCTTGATTAAGAACATCACAATGTAAATATTCCATCATTTCAAACTCTTTTCCTTTAGACGAATAAGCGATACGTTCATCTAGAGCAATATTTTTTTGTGCTACTACAGCATCCATTTGATCCCTAGTGTCCATAAACCACAAAGACATTTTTAGATGCCTTTTTTTGCGTCAACTCCATAATTTGAAAGTGCTTCTAAGTAAGCCTTATAAGCGTGGGCATTATTGGGCGGGAAAATCATTTCGTGACTGAAAAACACATCTACTTGATTAAACATTGAATGCAAAATATTATTCACTGGACCCACATAATCTGTTTCGTCTACTTTGCCATGAGATTGTATAATTTTTGCTTTAACTTTTATCATAGTATGCGATAAATCAATATATTTCTCACCATGTCCAGGTACGATGAATTCTATCGGATCGGAGTCCGACAAAGATGACATTGGATTGTAATAGGTCCATTGCGATTGTTCAATACTTGTTTGTGTAGGTAGTAATGTGAATAAATCTAGTCCTGATTCCGCGCACTCAGCCGAATGTGAATGCAAAAACGACATTTTTAATTAAATATATCGTACACGTCACGTTTCTTTCGAGAATTTATTGCTTTACGCACTTTTTTAGTAGAGTTTTTCTTCTTCTTAGTCGCTTTCCTTTTTTTTTTCTGTTGTTTTTTTTTATTACTGTTCCGCTTCTTCACCCTACCAGTTCTAGTAGTCTTATGAGTAATTTTGCGTATGCGTTTTCTTTTATATCCAGAGCCCCTCATGATCTCACCTAATTTTTCTGATGCCTTTCTTTTAAGACGCAATCTTGATTCTGTAAGACTATGCTCCAATGACTGTTTTAAAGGAATTTGTCCCGTTGTGAAATCATTCAACACATTAGCCCCTGCATGAAGTGCCTCCTTTCCTATAGCGCGTGCTGCTTTACCAAGAAACAGGACTACTCTACGAAAGAGCCCTCCGAGAAACGCTCCTATTTCATATCCATGCTGATAAGACCTAACATAAACTTTACCAAATCTATTATAATTTTCAATGTAACCTCCCCCCGCCTGATTATTGTAATACTTGATATAATGAGACATTTTTAATCAACTCTTTTAAAGTGTGGTGTAATTATCTCTTATATCTATTCCAATTGTTCTAAGTGAATTTGATAAAACCAGAATATAGTTCAGAAAGCCATAGGTGATGGTTATCATCATAACGTAGGTATATGAACTTGCATCTATAGGTATTATACGTAACAGTACAGGGTTCACATTACCAGTTACATAGGGGGAACATATATCTGAATGTATATAGAGACTGCTGAGTAAACCTCGTATGAAACTCAAAGGTCTTTTACTTATACTTGTGAATTCATAACTTCTTCCCTTTCTATTATCAATTACAAATCTTTGCTAATTGTTTCTATAATTGTAGCGTTCAAAGCCTAAAATATCTAATGAAGTATTTGACAGTTCAAGACGATGACTAGTGTCTTTACAAAAAGGAAGTTCACAAATTCGCTTGATTTTAGTATATCCTGATTCATTTATTTCAAAATAAAAATGCTTCATCGTAGGAAGAAAATAAGTTAAATTATGTATCAATTGCTTTGGATTATGAAAGAATTCAGGTGGAAAATAAAAATCATCTCATATATCTTTTGATCCTTCAGTTCTTATTAAACATATTTTACTTTCTTTTTTCGATTGTATAGGAAGAAAATTTTCCGGAAACTGTATCTCTTCTAAGCCAACAACCCGTTGACCTTCTAATTTAACATGCTCAGGTAGCATTGTTGTATAACTGATCGCTGTGTTGTTGGGGTAGTCATTCATACTACTATCGCTAGGTAAAACCATATGAAACTCTGTTTTATTCATTCTGATATTGTTGATGCGAGAATTAAATTTATCTGGATATCTCTGTCACTTGACAAAATATTGTTTATTTTTACCTTTTCCCTTTGATTTAATTATCTTCTTGATTGTAAATTCGTCTTCTTCAAAATCTTTATTAATGCGTACCAATTCTTGTTCATAAAAGGAACCATCAATTTTTTCACGATTTAAATCTTTTAATTCATAAATAGGAATGTTTTGCCGAAGTTTTGCTTTTGTTATTTGAAAAATTTTTTCTATACCGCCAGCCTCATATCCTTTCTTAAACACTGCCTTATATTTACTGATCCGTACATAGTTGTTCACCTCATATTTAAAGACTCTTTTTCAAGCTGTTGATGTTAGGAACTGTTTATTAAAATATTTCCATGTGACTTTAGCATTGTATATGGTTACAGATGATGGGTCTATTCTAATTGAACTATGCTTTGTATTATTAGACGCATCAACTAATTGTTTTAAGATATCTAAATAACGGTAAGTTTTATGATGAGTAAAATATCACCACATGCGTTCTTTCAGGGTTCGATTTACTCGTTCTACCACTGCACATTTAACATCAGGATTATGAGCTGTTCTAAAGTTTATATTTTTTGATTTCAGAAAGTCCTGAACAGTAGTAGCTACAAATTCTTTTCCCTTATTTGTTTGTAGCATCATAGGCGTAGGGTTATTGCTACGATTAAGAATATTTTTAAAACCTTGAAGTACAGTTGCTGCAGACTTATCTTTTAACGGCTCCAACCATAAATATTTACTAAGTATATCTATTACTACTAAAAGAAATGAAACACCATCGTTATATGTTTTTAAATATTTTAATTCAACTAAATCTGCTTCCTATACATCATCAATATTTGAAACAGTATAAAGTAATCGTGGAAATTTATGTTTCACAGGTCTATGTCTCGCATAACTATCTTGAGCTGCTAGCCACTCATCTATTTTTTCTTCAGGAATTTTATTTTTAAATTTTGCCAATAAATTTCGAGCTCCAGAATAAGGAACAGAGCTAGATGAGTCTTAATACTCTTTTTTGAGTATTTCTTCTTCTTCTAAAGTCTCTGCCATTTTAATGAGTTCTTATAAAACTGCTTTTTGTTTCCTCCTTCTTGTAGAGTGGAGTTTGCTTGGCTAAATGATCGAAAACTTTGCGAGTCTTCGGAGGAATTATTTTTATTTGTTCGTGTTGGGGTAGAGGTGCCAATAGTTAATTCATTAAATCCTACTAAACTTTTATTCCAAAAACTACCACTTCCTACAAATTCGCAAGGAATGTTGATCTCTTTCAAGTAGCTAGCGCAAAAATTTCGACCGGTAGTTTTGGTATTTTTCCGATGATGTACGGCATCATTGATAACATCTACAATATTACTGTTAGGAATCTTATAGCCGTCTAATGCAACGCTACTTTTTTGATCCTACGATAATCTTTTATCAGTATCGACGAAATCAATATGACGCAAAATATTTTCTGTTAATGATATACAAGTTTTTGGCAGACCCTTTATTATGTCGTGAAATTCGTATAATCTTATTCCTCCACTTCTAGTATTACTTTCTTTAATACTGAGAGATTCTTGAGTGTCACTATTTTCTAAAATACTGGTAATGTCATTTTCCTTAGAAGGGCCGGATGACTATGCCGAATTCAATAGTTCACTGTTTTCAATTTGTTCACTATTCACATCCCTCGTATGTTCTTTCTTTTTTAAAAATAAATATCGTCCAAGTATTTCTGAATATTGTTTTAGTTTATCATTATTATTTGTAGAGTTTTCGTTTAAAATTTTAGATAATTCAGCATCAAGACAAGAAATCGGGCTTCGAGGTGTCTGCGACGTGGGTTGATTGATTCGATAGTGAAAAAAGTAACTATTCAAATTTTTTTTTCCGTAGAATTTACTGAATTGAGTTTTTCTATAATTTCTTTTGGTATTAAAACCATTTTTCTCGCATACTTAATTTCTTAAAAAATATTTGATAATAATGCAATTATTATCGGACCCAGTAATATTAGCAAAAATGCACCACCTTTATGATTAATAATTTTTTTTTCTTTATTGACCAATTTTTATTTTTTTTTTCAAAAGTTTTCGTAAAATTTTCTTATGCTTGGCTAGCAATTTTTTTTCAGAATCTTTTATTGGTATATTACCACGTGAAAGGTTCAAACAGCATTCAAAAATAACACGAATGAAATCTTTCTTTGCGTGACGTAGTATAGCGTGACGTTGATCACTTGATGCATATACAAGAGCCGGAACAAGAGCAGCGTTTTTACGTCCAATAGCTTTACGCGCAGAACGACTGCTAGAAGATCTTTCCGATGCCATTACAATTGTATAACTGGAATATTATTACGTGAGTCACCTCCTTTTATATCATGATTTTTTCGTGGAATATAAACATAATGGATTGGGTCAGATGGAAAAATACATATTTTGAATCGACAGTTTTTAGGTGTTGATTATTTAAGGTCAAGAAGTAAATACCCATGGGGCTTAGAAGTGGCATTAAAATATGCTTCTTGTAAGGATCAGTGTGGCCAGATCGTGGGTAAAACGACCCCCCACTTTCTGCCGCGCGGGCGACATATACAACTTGGGAAGACCTGTTGGTGTGTCGGGTGCGGCGGAAGAAGCCAAAGGGAGCCGAGCTCGGAGGAGAATTTACTCTCCCCACTAAGCACAGAGGAGTCACACACACAGCTGTGACTCTCTGTACATGAAAAATTCTGAGAATCCGATTTCAGCCGAAGCATACAGCGGGAAAAATAATAATAATAATATAAAATATAAAAATATAAAATAAATTCGAATTGTTTTTTCTTAATAAATTTTTATTTAAAAAAAAATTTTTTTTTTGTTTTCAGGGTTAAATTATTATAAAACAATAAATTATAAATATTATGATTTTTGCTAGTAAATATTACTAGCGAGAATGGCGACTGATAATTATTACACCGGTAATTCTTAAACGCAGCTTTTATAATAGTTCTTATGAACTACGGGTTACCGCGGAAACAGTCAAGTAGAGTGAGCGACTACTTCGGAAGCATAAGCTCCGTCGTCGAGTCCTCGCCGATACAAATTTTTTTTTTTCTTTTAAATTTTTTACTTTTTTTTTTTAATGTTTAAATTAGAGTTCATGTATCAGTACCAGACCATTCCATGCATTTATATATCTATATTTGTGAATATAGATATACACAAGTATAGATAGATACAAATGCATGAAGTGGTCCGGTACTAATACATTTAAACTCTTTTTGCGGCTAAACTATTGGAGATACGAAAGTGCACCAAGAGACCTTTTTTGTAGAGATTTTCATGCTCTAAAAAAATGGTCTCTTGTCATTTTTTCGTATCTTCAATAAATAAGCCAACATTTTGAAAAAAAAAGCCATTTTTATGTTTTTTTTTCAGTTTTAAGCTCTCTTTGCGGCTAGGAGATACGAAAGATTACTTATGACACACCTTTCAACATTACCCCGGAGGTACTGTGTCCTGGCATGCGTTTCCACTTTTTTTACATGGCGGGATCTTCTTGTAGGCCTAAACCATGGTTCAATTATAGCTGAAGGCTTTATATTTACTTTACTAATGAAAAGTAGAGCTGATGGCTCTCAAAATTCATCAAGTATTTTCTATTTTCACCCTTATAAACGTAAATTGAAGTTTTACAGCGTTGATCCATATGTGTATGTATACACTCTTCAATTGAATTCTTTATCTCTACCATATTTGCTTGATTATGCAGTTCATCATTTTAAAGTTCATTTTTTATTTTCATTGTATTTTTTACTTTACGTTTCCTTGTCATTAGTACTGTTTAAAATTTCCCCTCTCAAAATTGATCAAGATGAATAAATATATTTCTATTTTTTTTATCTGAAGTGAGCGGGGCTATCAATAAGTATTGTTATCAATAAGTAAGACAGAAGTCGTAACATTCATCATACCTTCTGTCTTTGTTACTCTTACGGTATCGCTGATGACAGAGTCTCGGTCAGCGCCAGTCGATTGACAGCGCCGCGACAATCGATTGTTATTGTCTCTGTCTTACTTATTGAGTCATTGGGGACTGCGCGGCTAAACTTTTTTTGTCAAGCAGTTATATTTAATGCAATACCAAAATTATTTTTATGATAATTTTTAGTTGTTAAATGCATTCTAACTCAAATGCTCTTATAATCTTCACAAAAGCAATTTTTAATGATGACGAAGTTTCTTAAAGTCAATCGCGTCTGTTTAAACTTTAAATGCCCGAAGGAGTTACACGCGCGCGTTTTTCGCGCCTCGGATCTTGGTTATAAACAAATGATGCTTCGTTTGTTCGTCAACGGACGCTGTTTCCGTAAACGATCAATTTTACGTATAAAGTTACACGGTGTGCATCAGCTATTGGGATTACTGCGTTCCTGAAATAAAATTTAAAGGTATTTAACTAAGTTTTTATATATTTTTATTTTTATAATTATTATTAACATCAAGTACAGTGTGTGTTTTTTAATGAATAAATAGTGTAGATTATTTAAATTATTAATAGTTAAATTCACGTCCGACTTTCTTAGTATCGCGAACGCGTTGGTTAGAGTTTATATAGATTTAATTGGTCATTGTACTATTGCTACTGTTTCTGTTTTTTTTTTTTTTCTAATTAAATATGGATTTATCAGAGCCTTCTGCTAAAAAATCCAAAAAATCGAGAGTCAAGACTTTCCAGCAGCAATGGTTCGATGATTTTCCAGAGTGGAGACAATGGGTGAACGAATGTCCGTCAGACCCCACGAAATTCTTTTGTGTTGCGTGCGATATTTATTTAACTTGCGGTAGGTCAGAAATTGACAGGCATTTAAAAACAGAAAAATATATCCAGCTCACGCGTACCCATCATCTTAGAAAAGGTATTGTTCACTCTAATATAGGAATTTTAGGAAATTTAACTATTTCACCAGTTAGCTCTCTCCCAGTTAGCTCTCCCCCAGTTAGCTCTTCTCCAGTTAGCTCTCTCCCAATTAGCTCTCCCCCAGTTAGCTCTCCCCCAATTAGCTCTCCCCCAGTTAGCTCTCCACCAGAGGCCAGTTCCCTGCCATCTTCTTCTGGACTCAATTTTAATGATCGAGTCAAAGCTGCTGAAATTAGATTTGCAACTTTTGTTGCTCAACATAATATATCTTTTTCTACTGCTTCGGACATGTTGAAATTATTTCAAATGATTGGTAAGGAACCTGCTATTCTTCAAAAAATGGCCATGGGCAAAACTAAAACTACCAAAGTAATTAATAACGTTGTTAGTGTCCGTGAGTCAAAAAGGGTTGATAAGTTGTAAAAAACACGAAATTTTCTGTTTTTGTTGACGAGACTACTGACGTTACTAATGAAAAATGGATGACTTTGATGGTTCGCTACGTTGATCCACAAACTTTACTCGTTAACACCGAGTTGTTGAAATTAATCTACATCGATGCTATTAACTGTAGTGCCGACCGATTGGTTCAACAATTCATCAGTGCGATAGCTGAAAAGGAAGTTCCTCCGCATCAAATCATTAGTCTCGCCTGTGACAATGCTTCGGTCATGGTTGGTCGAAATAATTCTTTCAAAGTTCATTTGAGTAAGAAAATCCCTAACCTTTTAACTCTCCCCTGCATTTGCCATTCTTTAGCATTTGTCGCTAAAGATGCCTGTTCTGCCATACCCTCGAAAATTCATTCTTTCGTCGCGGATATTTCTTCTTTTATTAATAATAGCCTAAAACGAAGCGCAATTTTCTCCCAATTTCAGGATTTTTATGATGAAGATCCTTCTAAAGTTACTAGATTTGCTGCTACACGATGGTTGTCTCGTCAAATATCGATTACTAGGATTTTAGATAATTGGCAGGCGATTAGAGGTTTTTTGATTGACCAATCTTCAGAAAAAAGTGCAGCTGCTGACCCTTAATAGAAACTATGAAGGATCCCTCGACGAAAGCGTATTTACTTTTCTTGCAATGGGCACTTGAACCTTTTAATAAGATCAATGCTCATTTCCAAGAAAATGATACGCTAGTCGGTCAACTGCAACCTTTTTCGAAAAGATTGTTTACTGAAATTCTGCAAAAGTTCATGAAAACTGCCTTATTGAAGCCTGAAATCTTTGACAATGGAGTTCACGAAATAAACTTTGGATTAATCACAAATCAACTTGATTTGTCTAAAGTCGACGTCGGAGCAAATTGTGAAGATTTCTTACGGCTTCAATTAAGATCAGGCGATCCTAAATCTAAATCAATTGTTCACCAGGTGCGTGTCAATTGTTTAAATTTTTATGTAATAGCTGCTAAAAACATCCGCAAGAGATTACCGTTTGAAGATAGTTTCTTATCCAGTCTTACTGTTTTTGCACCGGAATTGGCACTCTTTGAAAAGGATAGGGAATCTTCATTTTTAAAAGTCAAAAATGTCTGTGATGTTCTTGGCGTTCCTGTAGACGGATCTATTCAAACTGAGTGGAATTTGTTATACCTTGTTGATGTGAATTCAAAAAAGCGATGGAGCAAATTGACATTTGACGAAATGTGGATGAAAATTTACACTTTCTGTTCAGTCACGAGCTTGATTAATTTAAATCAAGCTTCGTGCATTTCCGCTCGGTTCGGGAGAAGCCGAGCTCGCTACTGACTGAAGGTCAGAATAGTGCCGGGTCACTCGCTATTTGGGCCCGGCACATACAATTTCTAACTAAGGATCGTGTCAAGATTTCCTGAGAACCCGCTACAAGCTGACCAATCACAAAATTCGTTTTATATTGGTCAGCCTATGAGAGAGCTCGCTATCAACTGCTACCTTTTGGCACGCTTTTAAGCCAATAGGAAAATTCGTTATATGCAGCAAGGCTGCCACGTCGACACCAAGCTTCTCGACGACTCAACAACGCTACCAATATTCATTCTACAACTAGCTGTCTAACCGCTTCGCTCAGAGATTCTACAACGTGTCTTTGCTACGTGCAACCTCGTGCTTGAACCGCTTCGCTTATTAACTTGTGTGAAACTAAATCAAATCGCTACGCTAAATTATCCTCAATACTTAGACAGTACATCAAGGCTGCTATTTATTGAGAATAAATAAATTCTTCTTGTGACGATAATTAATTGTTAATTAATTATCATTGAAGTAACCGCTACTGACCACGTGTCAATTTTTATACGTGAATAAAATAACTGAGTTGCATTCGCTATCGCGTATAAATTTATCTAGTCGCATTCGCTATTGTATATAATTCTCATAATTTCAAGGTGTAAATCAGTGTAAATAAATCTATAATTTATTGGTGATAAGTTCTGTGTAATTTTTAATTGTTTTATTCACCTCGCCTAAACCAGATCCAATTAGTTTATTCGCTCATTTTACATTTTGGTCCTTCGAGCCGGATCTGGCGAAAATTAAACAATTAAAAATTATTTAAAAAAAAAAAAATTGTGAGAAAAAGTGCAGTGCCAGTTTGCATCGTGAAAATCGCTAAGTGCCGTGGGCATTGCTGAGCACTGCTAGAGTGCTGCCCGGGGTGATCTATTTTACACACCGGTGTAAAAAGGACACTTAATCAAAAAAAAGATCGAAAACTTAGCGTCGGGTTCACGTCATCGCGTCCATTTTGTGTGCCACGTCAAACCAAGATGGCCGCCGAAGCTCAAGTCGCTCTTCAAATGAACCGCATCGACACGATGCGCAATATGTCTGCTCGCTTAACTGACGCTGTACTAGCTAACCAAGGTGCCGCCGCTATTGATGCTGAACTCGCTATTCTCAATGATTTGTGGAATCGCTTCAACACAACTCATGAGAGACTAGTCGATGATGTGCCTGAGATCGTCGAAAATGAATACCACACAGGTAATGCATACGGTACCGCTAATCTCGTATACACTGAGCTCAGAGTGAGACTCAGCGCTGCTAGACCTGCTCCAGAACCTGCTCATGAAACCCAGCCCGCTAATCATGATCAGACCGCTTACTTTGGAGGCGCGCATAAATCCAACTTGCCGCAAATTAAACTACCAACCTTCCAGGGTTCTTATGACGAGTGGGACTCGTTCAAGGACCTGTTTACTTCGCTCATTATTAATGAAGATTCGCTAACCGGGTCACAAAAAATGCATTACCTGAAGACGCAGGTAAAAGGTGAGGCCGCTGCACTACTCGCTAATCTACAGATCACTGATGACGCTTTCCAACCCGCTTGGGAATTACTGAATACTCGCTACACAAATCCACGTCGATTGCTTGACATGCACATCGATGATTTGTTGGATCGTCAACCGGTGACTTCACACTCCGCTGCTGATCTGGATGCGCTGCTACTCGCTAATAAAAAATCGCTGGACGCCATCGCTGCTTTGGGAATACCAATTGGTGAGTTGGACCCATTTTTAATTCGCTTGACTGTTCGCTGTTTGCCATCCGACTTGAGAGTGGAATGGATGGATTCGCTTGGGTTATCGAATGATTTTCCCACCTACCAACAATTACACGACATGCTAAAAGCAAAGGTGCGTGCGTGGGAAAATTCAGAGATTGGCGCAACCATAACCTCTACACCTAAGAGTGCTAGTGAAAGACCACCATCACCTAAGAATTACGCTAAGTCAGCCGCTACAACCAAGCAAGTGAAGTTTGGGAACAGTCGACCCGCTACCTCATCAACGCCATCTACATCTACTGGTTCCGCTAGCTACGTTGCTTTCACTCCTAGGGATCGTACGAGTGAACCGGGCATGTGCCCAATCTGCAAGGAGAAGCACTTTGTTCTCTTTTGCCCCAGTTACCAGAAGGCGTCGCCACTGAACAGAAGAACGATCGTCCAGCATTATCGTCTCTGTTTCAATTGCTTGGGACGCCACCGCTACGCTGACTGCAGGACTAAGCAGAAGTGCCGCCATTGTGATCAGCCACATCACACGTCAACGCATCTTGACGATGGTGCTGCCGCTAAACCAGCACAGGACGCTCCTGTAGCTGACCCAGGTAACAAATAGTTCCAATTTTGGTAACTTTTGTTTTGAATTCGCTAACTTAGTCTGCTTTCAGCTCATTCGCTCAATGTTTTACTCGCTACCGCTATTGTTAAGCTGAATTCGCTAACAGGAAGTACATGTACAGCCCGTGTACTTATTGATCAAGGATCGGAGTTATCCTTCGTGACGCATTCGCTAATCAAGAAGCTGGATATTCAACTCAGTAAAGCAGCTGTACCATTACGTGGAATTGGTAATGTGTCAGCTGGGCATTCGCTTGGGTCATGCAAGATGACGCTGCATTCGCTACACAACAACGCTTCTATTACCATCCAAGCTCATGTGCTTGCTCTATTGACTGTAAACTTACCGTCATTTACGCTAACTTAAAAGAAGAAATGGCCGCATATAACTGGGCTACAACTCGCTGATCCAGACTTCTTGACATCACGACCTATTGACATCATTCTGGGTGCAGCACCAGCTGCACATATAATCAACGCTAAAATACGAAAAGGAAGTGACAATGACCCAATCGCTCAGTCATCATCGCTTGGCTGGATCATATATGGATCTGTGGACACCGCTACATCAAAATTGACCGCTTATGGTCATCATGTCGCTGTTGATGATCAACTACAAGACTTGTTAAGCAAGTTTTGGTACCAAGAAGAGCCACAGACAGAATTCGCTACACGCTATACTGAAGAAGAAGAAGAGTGTGAACAACACTTTGTCAATACACACTACAGACAGTCTGATGGTCGATATGTCGTTCGCTTGCCGCTTAAATCTTCGCCAAGTCAACTGGGTGATTCGCTTAGAGCTGCACAATACGCCTTACTACGTCTGCGCAAACGATTGGAAGCTGATCCAGTCTACAAGAAGTTGTACTTCGACTTCCTGAAAGAATATGAAGACTTGGGACACATGAAACGCATTAAGTTAAAGGATTTACCACCGAACAGCTACCTGTTGCCTCATCATGGGGTTCTGAAAGAGCAGAGCACTACCACCAAGCTCAGGGTGGTATTCAATGGGTCCTGGAAAACGACATCTGGCGTATCTGTCAACGAGATACTTCATGTGGGCCCAAAGATTCAAGTTGACATCAGTGATGTACTTATTCGTATCCGCTGCCATCGCTATCTATTCGCTACTGACGTAACAAAAATGTTTCGTCAGATTGCAGTTGACAAGGAAGATCATCATCTACAGTGCATACTCTGGTTTGACGAAGATGACATCCCAATAGTATTTGCACTCGCTACTGTTACTTATGGAACAACATCGGCTCCATATCTCGCTGGAAGAGCACTATTACAACTCGCTGAAGACGAAGGGAATAAATTTCCGAAAGCTGTCGAACCGCTAACTAACACACGCTATGTTGATGACATCTATGGAGGTGCAGATGAACTCGCTGAGGCAATTCAAGTTGCTCTCGACACAAAAAATATGTGTGCCACAGGATGTTTTCCGCTTGCCAAGTGGGCAAGTAATTCAACTGAATTACTCTCTCAAGTCGCTCCAAGTGAAACCCAAGAAGATACACCAAGAGAGCTTAGGGATACTACGGTAAAAGTGCTCGGCCTAACCTGGAATTCAACACAGGATAAATTCCAGTTCGGCTATTCGCTTCCAGAAGCATCACCAACAACTAAACGCACAATTTTATCTGAAATTGCTCGCTTGTTTGACCCGCTGGGTTTCTTGGCACCGATCATCGTGAGAGCCAAGATGTTCATGCAGAAGCTCTGGCTGCAGAACTTTGACTGGGATGCTACGCTATCACCGTCGCTTCTTCAAGAATGGAATTTGTTTCGAGATGAACTACATCAGATCTCGAAGATTCAGATACCTCGCTGGAATCATGTAAAAAATGGTGTATCAATCGAATTACATGGATTCTCTGACGCTTCACAACTCGCTATGGCTGCTGTAGTTTATCTAAAAGTTACTGACGCTACTGGAAGTTCCAATATTTCGCTAGTGTGTGCCAAAACACAAGTGGCACCACTGAAGCCTATAACTATACCAAGAATGGAGCTCAATGCCGCTGTCTTACTCGGTCAACTGGTACTCTACGTCAAGAAGGTTTTGAAACTTGAAAACGTTCGTTTTCATGTGGACAGACTCCGCTGTATCCTTAACGTGGATACGAAACAACCCAGCTAGATGGAAAGTCTACATTCGCAATAGAGTCACCAAGATTCAAGAATCGCTACCAAGTGTCAACTGGGATTTTGTTCCTGGGAAACTTAACCCAGCTGACTGCGCTTCAAGAGGTCTAACAGCAGCCAAACTAGAACAGCATTCGCTATGGTGGACGGGACCAAAGTGGCTCAGTCAATCAAAAGATAACTGGCCATCTTTTTCTATCCCTACGCAGACGGTATCACATCTTGAAGAACGTCCAGGTCTGGTTTTTACCATCTTCAAGGCAGATTCACACCCGCTATACACGCTACTAGAAAAATTCTCTAAGTTGTCACCATTACTTCGCACGCTTGGAATCTGTCTTCGTGCCATCGCTAAATTTAAAAAAGTGCCACAGTCCTCACTGGACACACCACTCTCTACAGTTGACCTGGAACTCGCTAAGACTTTGCTGATCAAGTATACTCAAAGTCAGTACTATTCGCAGGAGCTGAAGCTATTGAAAGATGGTGATTCTCTACAGCGAAATCATCATCTCGCTAAATTGATTCCCTACGTCGACTACAACGGAGTACTCAGAGTCGGCGGTCGCTTGAAGAATTCGCTGCTGGATGATGAACAGAAAAATCCAGCCATTTTACCAAGGTCATCACGCTTAAGTACGCTATTGATAGATCATTCGCATCAAAGAACACTCCATGGGGGAACTCAATTGACTCTCGCTGATCTACGGAGATCTGTCTGGATAGAAGGTGGTCGAGTTCCAGTCAGATCACATATTCTTCGCTGCGTCGTGTGCACGAGACATAGAGGTGTTCGTGGACAACAATTAATGGGACAATTGCCATCCGCTCGTGTAAGACCATCTAAAGCATTCTTACACACTGGAATAGACTACGCTGGGCCAGTAACACTGAAGACTTTCCAAGGTCGAGGTGTCAAAACCTATAAAGGATGGATCGCTGTGTTTGTATGTCTCGCTACGTCCGCTATACACATTGAAATTGTCACCGACTACTCTACTGACGCTTTCGTCGCAGCATTTAGAAGATTCACTAGTCGAAGAGGTGCCTGCAGTATCCTATACTCGGACTGTGGTACAAATTTTGTAGGAGCAGACGCCACGCTAACGAAAGAATTCGCAGCAGGATCGAGGCAACTAAAGGAACTTCAGTATTTACTCGCTACAGATGGCACAGACTGGAAGTTCAACCCACCAAGCGCTCCTCACTTTGGTGGCAAGTGGGAAGTAGCCGTAAAGTCAATCGAGTTCCATCTCATACGAACTATTGGTGAATCGCTATTGACTTACGACCAACTCGCTACAGTCCTAACACAGATTGAGGCTGTGTTAAATTCAAGACCGATCGCTCCTCTATCTGAAGATCCTGCAGATTTATCCGCTCTAACTCCTGGACATTTTCTCATCGGTGAACCGCTTATCGCTGTACCTGGGCCCTCGCTACTGGAAAATAGTTCAGCTGCGTTGTCACGCTGGCAACAATTACAACAAATGTTCCAGAGATTTTGGAGTAGATGGTCATCAGAGTACCTGCAACGTCATCAATCTATTTCGAACTGGCATAATCCGCAAAACAACATCAAAGTGGGTTCATTAGTCTTGTTGACTGATGAAAGATTCCCACCATCTAAATGGCCGCTTGCTCGAGTACTCGCATTACATCCAGGCAGAGATGGCCTGACTCGAGTAGTCACGCTGAAGACCGCTACCACGGAACTTGTACGACCAATCGCTAAGCTGTGTGTACTACCAGTGCACTCTCCAGAAGACAATCCAGTCGACACAGTCGCCAGCGCTGGGGAGAATGTTCAGTCACGAGCTTGATTAATTTAAATCAAGCTTCGTGCATTTCCGCTCGGTTCGGGAGAAGCCGAGCTCGCTACTGACTGAAGGTCAGAATAGTGCCGGGTCACTCGCTATTTGGGCCCGGCACATACAATTTCTAACTAAGGATCGTGTCAAGATTTCCTGAGAACCCGCTACAAGCTGACCAATCACAAAATTCGTTTTATATTGGTCAGCCTATGAGAGAGCTCGCTATCAACTGCTACCTTTTGGCACGCTTTTAAGCCAATAGGAAAATTCGTTATATGCAGCAAGGCTGCCACGTCGACACCAAGCTTCTCGACGACTCAACAACGCTACCAATATTCATTCTACAACTAGCTGTCTAACCGCTTCGCTCAGAGATTCTACAACGTGTCTTTGCTACGTGCAACCTCGTGCTTGAACCGCTTCGCTTATTAACTTGTGTGAAACTAAATCAAATCGCTACGCTAAATTATCCTCAATACTTAGACAGTACATCAAGGCTGCTATTTATTGAGAATAAATAAATTCTTCTTGTGACGATAATTAATTGTTAATTAATTATCATTGAAGTAACCGCTACTGACCACGTGTCAATTTTTATACGTGAATAAAATAACTGAGTTGCATTCGCTATCGCGTATAAATTTATCTAGTCGCATTCGCTATTGTATATAATTCTCATAATTTTAAGGTGTAAATCAGTGTAAATAAATCTATAATTTATTGGTGATAAGTTCTGTGTAATTTTTAATTGTTTAATTCACCTCGCCTAAACCAGATCCAATTAGTTTATTCGCTCATTTTACACTTTCACTTGCTCAAATAATAATGTACAATTTCCAACTTTGCGCTTACTTTCAGGTCTCATCAGATCACTCCCCCATTCAAATGCTCCGGCTAAAAGGGCGTTTTCGTTAATATCTGAAATTAAGACGAAAAAAAAGATACGGCCTTACTGCTGAAACGCTGAATTCACTTTGTGTGATTAGATCTCTTGCTAAATCGAGAAAATTAAATCCCTTAGAAATGACGATAGATAAGAACTATGTAGATATGATTAATTCTTCAGATTTGTACCTTGACGGAGTCAAGGCCCCCCGTGGAATGTGAATCTTCATGCATATGACAGTAGTGATGATTGGCGAATGATTGAAGATTGAATATATATTTAATTGGGTCCTGTATAAATGTTGAGTATTTATGTATTTAAAACTAATCTCCATGTATTATTTTCAGTCATTAAAAAGCCCTGTTTTTTTGCTAGTCATTGCTGTGATTTAAAGTTTAAGCTAGTCATAGCTGTGATTTAAAGTTTAATTAAGTATTTAAGATAGTATGAGAATTAGATCAATAAGCTCTGCTTTTCTAAGTCAATTATAATTTTAGTGCAATATTTTTATACAGTATTTACAAATATATAGAAGCTACAGCTCTTAGCTTTGCTTCTGACTAGTCAATCGTGTTGAAATTTAGTGTAATGGGCTAATAATTTATTTAATATCACGTAGAAGTTAGTCTTCCGCTCTTCTACCTCATAATATATTTAATATAGAGCCTTAAGTTTAACTTCTTTTTAGCTAATACTTGTTAATAGTAGAGCCTTCAGCTCTACTTTTCATTAGTAAAGTAAATATAAAGCCTTCCGCTATAATTGAACCATGGTTTAGGCCTACAAGAGGATCCCGCCATGTAAAAAAGTGGAAACGCATGCCAGGACACAGTACCTCCGGGGTGATGTGGAAAGCTGTGTCATAAGTAATCTTTCGTATCTCCTAGCCGCAAAGAGAGCTTAAAACTGAAAAAAAAACATAAAAATAGCTTTTTTTTTCAAAATTTTGGCTTATTTATTGAAGATACGAAAAAATGATGAGAGACTATTTTTTAGAGCATGAAAATCTCTATAAAAAAGGTCTCCTGGTGCACTTTCGTATCTCCAATAGTTTAGCCGCAAAAAGAGTTTAAATGTATTAGTACCGGACCACTTCATGCATTTGTATCTATCTATACTTGTGTATATCTATATTCACAAATATAGATATATAAATGCATGGAATGGTCTGGTACTGATACATGAACTCTTATTTAAACATTAAAAAAAAAAAGTTAAAAATTTGAAAGAAAAAAAAAAATTTGTATCAGCGAGGACTCGACGACGGAGCTTATGCTTCCAAAGTAGTCGCTCACTCTACTTGACTGTTTCCGCGGTTACCCGTAGTTCATAAGAACTATTATAAAAGCTGCGTTTGAGAATTACCGGTGTAATAATTATCAATCGCCATTCTCGCTAGTAATATTTACTAGCAAAAATCATAATATTTATAATTTTTTGTTTTATAATAATTTAATCCTGAAAACAAAAAAAAAATTTTTTTTTTAAATAAAAATTTATTAAGAAAAAAAAATTCGAATTTATTTTATATTATTTTATATTATTATTATATTTTTATACTTTATATTATTATTATTATTTTTCCCGCTGTATGCTTCGGCTGAAATCGGATTCTCAGAATTTTTCATGTACAGAGAGTCACAGCTGTGTGTGTGACTCCTCTGTGCTTAGTGGGGAGAGTAAATTTTCCTCCGAGCTCGGCTCCCTTCGGCTTCTTCCGCCGCACCCGACACACCAACAGGTCTTCCCAAGTTGTATATGTCGCCCGCGCGGCAGAAAGTGGGGGGTCGTTTTACCCACGATCTGGCCGCACTGGTAAGGACTTAGGATTTTCCGGATATACATGGCGCGTTAAATGAGAAATTTGTGCACGGTCACGAGGATTTTTAAACACTATTATATAATTTATATTGAGTGATATATCTCGTTGACTTTTCCCTTGATGAAACAAGTTTTGAGATAAAAATATTACACTTAGATTTTTGTGGTGACTACCTTTGGTGAACAAATTTGGTGAAAAAAATCTACTATTGCACCGCTAGATGCTTCATGCAATAAATCATCAATCACCACCCATTTTGGTAAATTATCCTCAAAGTCTCCGGATTGAGGTAAACCTTCACAAAATTCAACAAACGATTTATCATAGTATGCATAACCATGCTGTCATTCTACATAATAGAATATGACTTTATGGAGTTGAGTATCACTAATTTCTTTGATTTTTCGTAAAGATCGTTTAACAATAAAAGTTTTTTCACATCCTGTTGGACCACAAATCATGGATGTAAATGGATGTTTCCATCTCGGATCCATATTTTTTTCTGAAATAAAATTCAAATTGCAGGGAAATATATAGGAAATGAAAAATTTATTATTGTATTAAAATTCGGTATTGAATGATCATTACATTCGAAAAATTTCATACATTAAAAATACACTCACACTTTCAAGATTTACACATTTCACAAAAAAAAATTACATACTTTGTTGTGGCCTGGTGTTAATTGGGCCGATAAGGAATATGGATAGAAATTTTGTATTTTTAGGAATCTACAGATTATTAGGAATAATCTCTTATCTTGAAAAATAATTTATAAATTTTATTTCTACTCACATTGGTGGAAAAAGGAGACTGATTTTTGAAAGGTACCTTTTTCTTGAATTACTCCAAAATGATTAGTTCCACGTAATCTTCAGGGACCCCCTTGTATGGTTCCAACTACAAAGGTCCGGACAGGAATTCGTCCGCGTAAAAATGGAACCGTGGATCTGCGTCACTGATGTTCATAAGAGGTATAGGCCTCTCAAACTCAGTGATCAAGATCAATCTGTATTTAAGTTTCTTGACCTTAAAAGATTTAGGAAGGGAAACGACGCTCCTCCCAAAGGATAAATTAGGCCTGATTAGTGGTTGATGGTAACGTTTACCAGAACAGAAATTATGATACTCCGTACAGGAATCACAATTACAGTATTTAGGTTTAGGAGCAGAGCCCTTAGGCTGGTGTAATTTCGGCGCCATTGATTCTGTTCGAAAACATATGAATAACGATGTTTATCCCGAAAGACACTCTCAAAGGAAAGTCGGAAGGTAGAATAATAATGGAAAAGAAAGACATAGTAATTAATTTGCTCCTGACTTTAGAATACAGGGTTCCTTTACTGACTCATAATTAAAAAAAAGTAATTAAAAGATTTACCTAATTCGAATGATTGAGATTCCTTTCATTTATTTTATTGTTCAAATAGAATTAAATGGGTAGGAAGTTTAGATGGTTTAGAATACAATTGTTCACGAATTCTGTATTTTTGATTAGATAAAGGGAAAGAGAGCATACACTCGTAAACCAAAAATCGTTACCTGTTTTTGTGGTCTGAACTGAAAAGAAATTCTGAATTTAAATTTCACAAACATGGTTTCAAATTCACCGAAATTTTATAGCTTTTCTCAAAAAATTTTTTAAATTTATTAATTTTAATTGCCCATAAATTCACAGTACACAGAGTAATTAAAAATCACTGAACCCTTTTATTTTAACGCAGGGAAAATGATTTTATTTTTAAAGGTAACCGAAATTATTGGAATCCTCGAAATTGCATGAAATCTTTGTAATTAAAATCGAAATCCTTAAACTGGAATAGATGCTTCAAATTGAAATTTAAATCCTTGAACAAAAATTGAAATCTTTGAAAAAAAAAATTGAAGTCCTTGAATAAAATTTGAAATCCTTGAGTAAAAATTGAAATCCTTGAATAAAACTGGATGAATAAAAAAATTGAAATCCGTGAATAAAACGGAATCACACTCGAAACTGTACTCGATAAAAAAACTTCATAAACGGGTTCACACCCGGCAGTAACGAAGCATAAAAACGAACTGATTAATTAGCTGATGCAGTGACTTTTATTTACTTTGTAATCTTAGATGGACCCCCAAGGTAGGGGCTATGATAAAAGACGCAGAAATATTCTCCCATAGTTATTGTTTAATCATCAAAAATTTTATCAATGATTTAGCTCTTCCGGCGTTATCAGAAATGAAATACTGGGAATCTTTATTTATATAAATAAATATGATATACTTTATAAGTAATCATATTTATTTAAACAAATCTGATATGCTGTCCTCATCCGATAAATTTCTTAATGAATAAATTATTTAAAGTTATAAATAGTTTTTAAATAATGCAAAGCCAAAATATTATAGGTGCTAAATAATAATCAAATTTAATATTTTGGTAAATTTATTCTTAAATTTAAGGGTTTTACAGCCCTCTGAACGGTCTTTTATTGATTTTTAGTATTAGGATAGCAGCAGGAGAAAGTTGGTCGCTTACTCTTGCCGCAGGCGTTTTTTTTTCTTCATTCTTGAGCCTCTTATTGTTTACTCCACCCGGTACTCAGGCTACCGCATGGTATTCCTGACACCCTGACACCTCACGTTTTGTCTCTTCTACTTGTATGCTCTCTATCGTACAAAAATGATGCATTTAGAAATAATTTTTATAGGTATAATAATTGATTAAATTATATGTTTATGCATGCCGCATTTGATTATTTAATGTATGTATATGCCACGCATGCAAAGTTTAGTGTATAATAGTATATGTCGCACATGCACGTATAGTTTTTTTGGTTTTAATATATATTCATATTTATTTATATTGTAAATGATTATTTTCGGAAATAATTTTTATATATTTTAATTACATTTATACCTATACATATACTTCTATACGTACATATACATAAAATTATATATATATATATATATATATATATATATATATATATATATATATATACATATATATATATATATGTAATTCGCATATGTGCAGCTATAAATGTTTGTTTAACTGTATTTATTTATTGGTAGAATATTCTTATAAAACCATTTATCTTCAATATATTCTTACGTGTATTCCAGTTATTTATATTTAAATATTATGATGCATTTTCTTAATAATAATGCTAAATAAAAGTTATACCCTCGCAACCTTGACCTCACCTGGAAACACTGTGTTTGTGGAAACACCATGCAATTTATACAGTTTCCATGGTGTTTCCATGGTCGATTTGTTCCATTATTTCACGGTGTTTCCCCAGTAATTTTTTGCTGGGTCTACGGTGTTTCCACACCAAGTCTACGGTAAAAACACAATGAATAATCACCGTGTTTCCACGCTGGATCTACGTTCGTTACACTTAGAACCCGCAGTTAATTCACAATGGTTACATTATGTTAATGTAATAGTTCACAGTAATAACATCGAAAATTTACGATGAATGCTCGATAATCCGACAGTAACAATATTGTGTCTATGAGAAATTAACTTATAAAAAATCAATTGTGTGGCATCGACTTAATTTGAAGACTTTTATCAATATTATCTGATTGAATAATTAAAATCAAAGCGGTTATGAGAGATTATCTATAATAGTTAAATACAGCTTATTTATACTTATGTCCAACATTTTCTATTACAATAAATAAAAATGACTTGGATGAAAAATGTTATGTTTGGAAAGTAAGGGAATGTCGGAATTTGTCATATTTGTTACGACCAGGATAGAGAACACAAAAATTAAAAGAAAAAAATTATATATTGAAATCCTACCGTACCCGGGTAAGACAAAAATCTCTAAACATAAGAAGAGGTATTCTCGCTATAGAAGCTCTCCTCCAAGTCGGAGCGGAGAATACGCGTGGTGGTAGGAACTAGAGCGGTGAGAACTTTGCGTGTCCCCTCGTAACCAAGTTAAAATTTTATTATTAAAGTAACATAGCGATTTTATTATTATTAGGGTAATAAAACATTCAAACACATTAAAACACAAAAAATAACTTGTATTCTTTATTCAATCAAGAAACCGAGTTAATACATTAGCCATCTCTCGGATACCCTCTACGTCCCCCGTGTATGAAGATGGGGCATTATAATCTTCGAAGGAAATTTGGGCATTGACGTGGCGAATTAGCCGGACGGCATTCATCCTTTCCATAGTATTGTAAAGATCCTCCAAAACACAAGGTAATCGGAGGCCGGTAACAGTCGTAGTTTCGTCAAGGATGTCTACCACTTCCAAGAGCCGTTAGCTGGAAACATCCGTCAGCTTGTTTAGAATCTCCGCCACCATACGAATTACCTTACAACCAGGATCGATTACACCGGGTGTTATTTAAAAGAGAATTTCAAAAAAAAATCGATCTCCCGTAAACACATTCATCATTTGTACAAAAACTAAACCGTGATCGTAACTAAACTGTAGTTCCAATAGCTAATGCTACTGATATTTTAAAACTCTTAGCAAGATTTCATATGTAATGGGTATACATAGCATAATAAAGGAAATAGTGCCGGAGCGCGTACACATACACGTAAGGGGGCTCATACACACATCCTCACGGTCATCTGAAATAGGAGAACATAAAAACAGAAAACATAGCTGACGTAGCCTGCATGTGTACAGAGTAATAACTTATATTACTCAACACACATACTAGGTACACTTACTCTCGAATTCAGTGTGCGTCTTTTTAATGCTGAGAAGGGAAGAGCAAGAGACGACCCCTAATTTCACAAGTAAAACTAAAACAAACTCGCATTAGTTCACTAATTCCTTTATTTCTACTCAAGACCGCAGTCGCGTGATTTATGAGCAATAAGACCTCGGCCCTGACATCATGCTTGTCAACCGATGATTCTAGCTGTCTCCCAAGAGCTCTCATTTTAATTACCCAGTAACAGGAGCCACCCAGTAGCCGCTATGGTACTGGGCGATAACTCTTAGATGGCACCCCTCCATTCGTTAACTTGCAGGCCAAGCCGGGATGACATGTGCCACCAAGAACAAGTCCATGTTTACGCTTCCAGAATCTTCCTAAACTAAACATTGAGACAATGTGAATTGTCTTCGTCGTCCTCAGCTTTGCGGTTCCCGATTTTCTTGTTGCCGCCCAAATTTACTACGTCATAGTGCCATGGTCACATGACTTAATTTTCACGTCGACGCATGTCCGTAAGGGTGAAGTGGGGACAGAGTCAGAGGCGAGTCCCAGACCCTCAATTATCGGTCAATCACCTCGATCCTGGATCACTTAGTACTTAGACGTACCTTTTCTTATTAATTTGCGATACTTATTAGTTATATTGAGATATTTCTATTATTACTCTGGCAATTTTACTTGCGATATTATTTCCTTACTTTTTATAAATTGCTACAACTAGTTTAAATCAAGTGTTAATGAAATTATTAATCTTACATATCACTGGCGATTCACTCGCGATATAAAAAATTATCATATTAAAACATAAATTCTGTGTAAAACTGCGCCATTCCACGTCGAGACATATTGTATCCGGCATCTACGAGGAATATTCTATATATTGTTAATTGCGACGCATTTATTGTAAGTAATTGAATTTTATTATAATTGGCAATAAACTTGCATCTTTCTAATTAAATCCTTTCACTCTATCCTTCACTCATATTATTTATTTTTATATTATATTGGTTAGAATTATTAAATCGTCTGTCAAGAATATTGTTAAGTAAGAACTAATAAATCTATTCATTATAAGAAATCTACTGATAAGTAATAAGCCGTGAGGTAGGTTAGTTAATTTTTCATACGTTGCCGTGTTTGAATAAGTGCGGGTCTTTGCTTTGCAAGAACCCCAGCCCACTGCTCTGTCCAAGTAAAATAAAAATTTGTGAGAGGCCAGCCTAAGCCAGGGTTCAACCCGCGAATTCTGGTGGCTGCTGGTTAAAATCGCAAAGAGAAAAAGCGGTTTGTCTCAACATGCATTAATTTTCACTCTTTCAAGGAGACGCTGAATTTTTTCGGATAACCAGCATTCGAATTGAAAATATTTTATAAAAAAAAAAAAAACCCTCAACTCGAGTATCAAATAATTAAAGAAATGATTTAATTATTTTTCTTCTCCTTTGTCTTGACCTTGGGTACCGCAAGTGCAGAATAAAACCGCAGGAGGAGAAGCACATTTAGAAGTCACTAGAAAACCCATAAAACTAAACGCTGGTACGGCAAACACTTTTTTTCTAGTGTTCAAGATCCAGGGGCACGGCTCGGTCCCCCTCATTTTCAGACTATATAAACCCGCAGTTTTTCGATCTAATTGTCCAATCTAATCCCAGCTAAGCTAAAAACTCCGTCGTAATATTTGTTGTACCACGCGTCGCGTTAAAGAAATTATTCCGCACGGTTCTCAACTCTCAGTATACTGCCAACCCACATCCACCCAGGGGTACCGATTGAGCAGACGTTGAATACGGGGTCCTAGCTAGTATATTATACATTTTACGAAAAATCAACGATCTTCCAACCAACAACAACCATCAATTTGTACAACGGAAGCTGAATAAATTTTATAAATAACAATTGTAAATTATACAGTCGTTTTTATTATTATTTCTCTAGAATAATTCTCCATATTGATCTTATTCCTCATACTTATTATCGTAACGACGAGGTCTCCGTCGCCCGACTAAAGGACTTAAGTGTCTTGACTCGAAACAAGAGACTGTACATGATATTTGTCTTGATTGCATGTTAGACGTAACAATATTATCGGTACTCAGAAAGGAATGATGTCGAGTCAAATCACTGTCATGAGTTTCTTCGTTGGGCTCATCATCATAGCTCACGTCAGAATCAGCAAGAGATACTTCAAATGTAGTAGACAAATCAGTATACGTAATAGAGCCATCAGTTTGGTTAACATGATCATTATCATCATCTCCATCATCGGGATCATTATCATCTTCTTGATCGCCAGAATCGTAATCATAATCGTCATAATCGTTGTCATTATCATGAACGTAAGGATTATTGCAACCAGTTGAATTCGGTTAGTTAATTACACCACTTATGCCATCAGAATCTCTGGATACGGTATAATCAACATCGTCAACTTCAGAAGTCCCGTTATTGCTCCCTGTGTTAGTGCGGGATTTCTTTCTTGCAACATCATTCTGAAAAAAAATAAGAAATATGTATATTTGTAGTGGTAAAAAATTACAATAGTTTATTGATGTGCAGAGACATTCAAATGTCTAAACCTTGATTAAAATTAAGTATCAAAAAGTACAGTAAATTCATACGATTTCTGATTTTAATGGCTAATCATTGTTTAATTCAAAAAAATTTTTTTCAGTAAAAAATCAATTTATAATAGATGTCAAATTTTCTGTTTCCCCACTGTACGATTCTACTCGTAAAATTTATTATTTAATGTAATAAATAATTTTTTGTAAGTTTGTGATTTGATATAAACGACTAATTTTTGGAATTAAAATTATTACACGAATATATTGACATCTTTACAAGGCTACTATCAGTATATTAAAATTCGCGAGGAACGTCGGAGTGCCGTTGAATAATCTTTTTGTCGTAGGATCGGACGGTAATTATTTATTTATTTTAAATACCTTCAAAGAGCGTAATTTTGTTTACAGGAAATTTAAAGTTGTGATGCATATGAAAATATTGTTTTTTATAAGTGCATGAAGCAATAGTTTGCTTTGAATTTAAAAAATACAGATGACCCAAACGCGTTGAGGGCACGTCATGACGATGGAACAATCCGTATTAAGAAATTAAAAGTCAAATACAGTCCCAGCATTTCAACACCAAAACAGCCTGCAGCTAAGATCACAAGAAACGTACGTAGATTAGATGAAAAATGAGGGACATTTGTAAGTATTTTTTATAGATTTTTTTTTAATTAAATAAAGAAATGGAGCAATATAAAAATAATTACCATTTATAAAACTGTAGACCGTAAATTAACAAAGTATTAGGCGTTTTTTAAGAAAAATTATAAATAACAGCATTATTTTTTAAAATATCTGCAAATAAAACAATTTAGAAAATCGCAGACAAGTTTTTCTCAAATAAAAAACTGAAAAAATATATTTATAAACTATTTATAGATAATTTAAGTGAAAAATAAACTAAATTGATATCAAGGAGTTAAGAAAAAAGTAGCTCAACAGGTGACTTAAACTTCTGCAGATTACTTGCTACTTTCAAGAAGCCCACGAATTAGAACGGAAGTGAGTATAACAAGTCAAACTACATAATAAATTTGTTAATATTTTCGGGCTTTTAATATTCGTCAAAAATTTTTTATAGATTTATATTTGATTTCCAATAATTTCATAATCCGTATGACTTAATAATATTTTTCAAGACCGTCTTGAATCTAAACAAATATACCTTAGTCTGAAAACTGGCATGTCTATCGGTCGATTGCTAACAAATAGAATTTTTTTTTATGTTTTTCCGGTTTCGAGAAGTAAAAAGGATGCTTTCTAATAATTCTATTTATGCAACACATGTGCGTACGAAAAATGTTTCAATACATAAGCTATACATGTGCATAAATTTTTTTCTATGTGGGCTGTTTTGATGTACGAAATGTAGTTGGCTGTTATTTTACCATAATTAACTTCTACGAAAAAAAAAATTGCTCCTGTTTCTATATTTTCAGGACAGTGGATTAGATTCTGATGAAAAAAGATATTTGACAAGGAATTCAGGACTTGAACAAGACCCCTTGGGTGATGTAGAGGATGGAATAATAGTAGACGATCCTGAAAATCAAGATGATGAAGAAGAAGAAGATAGAGATGCAAATACTACTAATAATCCTCCGTTCCCTAATTTGAGGAATGCAAGTTCAATATCACTAAAAAATCTTAGGCGAGAAACTCCACACAGGGTACTAAGAGATCTGACTAAAGCTTCTAATATACAATGTCCAGGACAAAGAAATGGGAATTTAAACGAACGAATAAAAAGACGTTAGCGAAATTTTGTAAAATCCAGAACGGCGAAGCTTGAAGCCAAATTGAATTTGTTGTCTAAGAATTTTTCAAAATTCATTCAAGGTACTTCTGGGAGACAAATTCAAGAAAGTCAACAAGTTGATATATTATCGGTATAAAAGTGGACGGAATCGTTGGAAGAAGTTAATAATACCAGTGTACTTCAATTTTTGAAATTTATATAAATGCTGTAATAGTCTTGACTTTCGCATGATACAAATGATAATTTTCTTGTTAATATCAACTCTAAATTGGTTTTAAGAACACCTTTAATCAAAGAATCTCGTGTGTATATGGGTCTATCTACAAGAATCGAGTAACTGCATGCTGCTGTAAACAGTTCTGTGACTACTTAACGGGTCTATTAATTCTAGGATATTTTTTCTGAGTCTACTTTTTTATATAATTTTTTCCGAGAACCTTATTGAATTTCCATTTGACTGTTTCTTTTTAAGTTTAATTGTAGATGTCTGTCAGCCTCGTAGGATACTTCTGGGAAAAACTAAATTAATTTATTTTTTTATTGTAAATAGATTTTCTCTTACTTAGTACGATTAAACTTTTCAAAACTTCTTGCTGTGAAAATCCATTATTTTTTAAAAAGTTGCAAGTTCTCAGTATTGCCTAAAAAAAAAAACAAAAAAATTTACAATATTTGTTGGCTAGTTTTTATAGAGTGACCCGATATATTTCAATAATTTTAAATGATGTGTTGTTATTGTTTGAAATTAATTTTTTTTATTTATTTGTATCTGTTTTTCGTACAGTATTTGATCATTAACGGCGTCATAGTTAACACAGATAATTTATCAGGTATATTACGACAAAAAACAATGCGTAAACGCTGCAACCATATGATGAGAGAAATGTGGCCACCAGATGTGATGAAAAAAATGTTTTTAAGACAGCAAAATGAGATTGATATTGACGTCCAAACGTTGACTACGGCTGCAGACCGTAAACTATTGAGAGGTAAGTACAATATAATAAGTAATTTGAACATTAAGAAGTCTCACAATACTCTTTGATATTGTTTGCTTTTTACATAGAGAAAAAAATACGTTTTCTTAAAAAGGAATTTTTTGATTCAGAAAATTAATTGATAATTAAATATTTTTTTATCGTAAAATATTAATTTATTAAGGAAAGAGTATCAGTATTTATTTTTAAATTACAAACAATCAAGAGAGAAGCTGTAAAATAATAAACTTAAAATTACACTAAATATTTATGTTGCTGGATCGGGATGGTGGAAGAAAGTATAAGTCACTGATTTGGTGTATTGTCCATATTTAATAAAAATGAATCACAGATAATAGCATAGAGTACATGATCTGAGCACGAGTGTAATTTACAAAGCACAAAAGCACATAATTTGATTGTAATACATTAACAATAATTGAGTGTGAATGTTAGAGTCGAATATAATATAAAGGTTACTGAGTGTAGATTTCACAACCGATTTCAATTTTTAACAAAGTTTATTATAAATCACGGCACCGTACACGTGGATTAATTAATTAGATAGAGCGCAGAATTGCGTAAATTAATAACAATTAATAGTTCGCAATTGTCACAAAAATGTCGAGTAAGAATTATGCAATTATAGTACATTTTATTTTACGACATGGTGATTGTAATCGATCACACAGTTATGATATCGACGAGTCGAGAGCCGAGTCTTGATTTGAACTACAAGTGAAATATTCCTTTGCATCCACAAATAAAATTTGGTATTTATTTTAAAGATTAATGACCGAATGACTGAATGATGACATCAGTAATAGCACTTATCATAGAGCACGAGTAAATAATTATATGATGAGTAATAATTTTAGATTGTAATTATCCGATAAATTATTTGTGTATGCAAAGTCACGTGATATCGAGTATGTATGTATAGACATAGCCGGCTGGTTGGTTCACCACGCGGTCAACACAACAAAAAAATGATCACAGAATTTATATGTTAAATTAATGGAGTAATTAAAATATAGTTTATAAAAAATACCTGATGAATCAGCGAATTGTAATTATTTTTATAAAATTGAGATGTACAATATTTGGCACGATTAACTGAATTTAGAATAAGGCTATTAGCACGTGGTTTCTATAACTTGTGTTGTAGAGTAGTGGTTGTTGCCGCGTTGCTGGCTGTGGAGTTGAAATTCCGAGTATCAGAGGGCGCGTCGATAGCTGCACCTCTGGTATAGTAGAGTTTGGAATTGTCAATGTTCTGGCGCGAACATTTGATAATTACGCAACAGAAGCTTTATTTGAATTCAGAAAAAATTATTCTACTCAATTTAAGAAATTCTTCAGGCAAGAATATTTTCAAAAATATCAATTCTTATATAAAAAAAATTCTGTAAATAGAGTGGTTTTCTATTCTTAATGGAGTGCGTTTTCTATGGACTAAAATCAATGACAAAATAATTGTCTTTTTATTTTTAATTTCAGATGTCTGTTTCCACTTCCGAAAGCGAAAAAAAATAATTTACGCCCCGGGATCAGACGATGATATTGATGTAAATATTAATTATTGGATGAGCAGCCTTTTTCGCGATTGTAGAAGACGATTAAAAAAAAATCTCACTTAGCTACAAAGTGACTAAAACAGAAATGATTTTTAAAGAAACATGATATTAAATCAAAGTAAATATAGCTCTATTCCCAAATTTGAAAAATCTAAGTCATACACATTACTCAGACATAAATAACGGAAAAAAAAATATGTGATGTTAAATCTAATTGAATATATTTTAGTTATATAATATAATTATAAGATTAACTATTACTGACATTATTGTATTTAATATTATTTTATTAAATTATTATATTTATTGCTTAAGTTATGTATAAATTCAGTTTCATAAGTTTGTCATAATTTAGAAAATTTATTATGACTAAGTTAATCTGAATATTGTTATGTTTATCATTATCGATATAATTAATATTATTAAAAAGGCTGTGGTTTCTCATGTTTATATACTTTGAAAATATAAATTATTCTTTAAATTAAAGCGCATTTGTTATCAAATAATCATATTAATACGGATATCGTAAAGAATCGGAGTTTAGCTACATAGCTGTGTGTGGCTGCCTGAATTCCATTAGATATTTTTACGGTGAATTTATCGCATAACAATTGCAAACCCATTGAATTATCATTGACGCACTTTTACGGAACTGTGGTACATTTATCGTGTTTTGGGCATTACTATACCATGTGTTTATCGTAGAATTACTGTGGATTCATCGTGGAAAAATGGAACAAATCTAGGGTGTTTCCACAGAATATTAGTAATGAATCTGTTGAGTTGTCACGGTATTTCCACGGTGAGCTCAAGGTTGCGAGGGTATGTATTTATACATATATGTATCCCCCAAATATATATATATATATATATATATGTTTCTACTCTTTGAATCATATATATAGTTAACAAGTTCGATTTACAATTATTTAAGATAGTATTTTATAAAAATATCATACGGGGATGGTCCGTATGGGTTATACATGTTGGGCATTTCCCGGAATAATAATGCATTTTATCGTAGATTTGATATAGAGACGTTTGAAGGGTGACGAGGACGTATTAACTTTACAAAAAAATTTACACTCTTTACAAAAATTTTTTTTTTTACATTCAAAAATTTATAAAGAAATTTCATCACGAAAAATTTTTATACATACTCATACTTTACAAAAAATTTTTTAAAAGTTCCCATACTTTACAAAATATTTATAAAAATTTTATCCACTTATTCTGTTTTATCTTTTTTGTATCCGTAAGGGAGACTATCTGATTCTCCTACCCTTCGCCTTTTAGGGCCCGTCGGTCGGATAACTTTTGACTCTTTTTTTGTTAAGACCTGATGATATTGGTCCCTGCGTATACCTGCGTAATGGATATCAAAAGGTTTCACACTATCTACTACAAGAAAACGTACAGTATTATAGTTAACTAGTTCGGATGTTTCAGCATTTAATCTTACGCCTTTTAATTTACAACACTCAACAGTCCCGTCGGGCTTTTGTACAACGTACGCATAAAATTTGAGACCACCAGATACAAATGATGAAATATAACTAGCCTCCCCGTATCCTTCTAACTCATGAGTCAGATCACTAAGAAAATCACCAGTTGGCAAATCTCATGATTCATCACTAATGTAAATCACAGAATCTGTATCATAATATAGAACCTGTCTATCTAAGTATTCTGAATAACTGTACGATTCAAGTCTACCCTGGGTGGCTGTAAAAGCAGCAATAACTACATTTACTCTGTCAGATGGAGTGAAACTATCTCAATTATTTGTCCAATTGATAAAAATCGTATCTTGGTTAATTGGTACAAATTCAGATACTTTTGATTTTTTTTCATATTTTCCCGTTGACCAAATTTACCCCAAAATGAATTTTAAAATAGTTTAACTAAATATCTCAACCCAGGATTTCTTATAATTTTTGTAGGATTTAATTTAATACCCTCTCTATCCTCGTACCTTGTTAAATATTCACGCTTAGAAATTTCATCATTGCATTGGCTTGGTCATTTGGAGGCCTTCTGCTTACTCTTTAAAAAAGTATTTATATATTCAACAAACAATCCCGTAGAATTTTTTTCTTTTGATATATACTGTACTACCTGATAGTCCCGAAACTCGTCAATATTTTCAATGACATAGGTCTTTTCTATCGCCTTACGCAGCTTACATGTCACCCAGGTGCCGTATAGCTCTCTATCCCTTTCATTCTCATGCGGACATTCAGTCTGAATTTGATTTTGGCAACAGCTCATACATAAAGCGAAAAATAATTTGTCATGGGCTCTAACAGGTAAAACTGGATGGTATAGACTTCTTGGAGGTAATACTCTGCATTTCATCAGCATTTGTATGTTATCTATATTATTTGGCGCTATATTTTCACAATCACCATTTATGTAGACTTTGGGGTGTCCAACCGGGAAAAAACCGGTTTTCAAAACCCAAGGATATCATGAGCATACATCTACATATGCGGATGTTTTCAATATCTTTCCCGGAAGAATTTTTCCTAACATCATAATATGTTTTCACGTTACCAGTACGCCTTCCGAAAAATGCATAACGTGAATTTAATGGTTCAACTGATATAGCTTTTGAGCTATCAAGAAATATTTGTAACTCTCCATTATTTTTTTTTTTTTTTTGAGATTAAACTCACATTCCCACATCTCTGTGAGTTCATATCCACATTCTCTAATTTTTGAGGCATGCAATTGCGTACTTTCGTATCGTGAATTAGGAGTTGATGATTTCTTGTTTTTATCTTTATTTTTGAATACAGAACCATCGCGATTATTGTTAAAACATTTCGGACACCCGTGCCAGATACAGCCATGGAATTGGTACGCGTATTTGATACCATTTACATCCAGTCTATAACTATCTAATTTTGCTCTGGTAAGCGTTTTAATTTCGCGATCCCGCAAATCATGCGTTATTGAGATATTATTTTTGTGCTCAAGCCAAGTAAGCCAATCGATAGCGACTCGTATTGTTTATCCCCTAAACGATACCCCATACGCGGTACAATACCAATCTGCTGATCTTTTAAAAAGTTTCGCCTGCAGAATAGCATACAGGTTGATGCAATAGTTGTACACTCTGTAAACGGACTGACGTTACCACATTTTAAAATTAAATTACGTAATGTATTACATACTAAGGGTAAAATGCTGATATCCAAGCGGCAATAAAAATAATTTCTTTTTTAAAATTAAATAAATTATTTTCATTCACTTTCTTTTCATAACATTTTAAAAAAACTTTTTTCACTGTTACGCTCATTAAGTCTGGACCATAATACTTTTTCAGGCATAGGCCCTACATAGTTTTGATTTTTAATGGAATTAAATAAATGAGGGAAATATCCTTTAGTCATTTTATACCAACACTGAAAGGTTTAGGAAACCCCGATAATGCTATTGGTATATAATTTAAACTATCAATGAATTAAATTTTTTTCTTATTTAATTCCATTAATATAATACTCGTACCATTTATTATGATATCTATATCATCATACTGCTTTTGTAATGATTTCAGTAAAAATAAACTGTGTATCAAATTCTTTTGTATTGTGGGCTATACACACTACTTTTTTAAAATTTTTTAATTTTCTTAATTCAAAAATATAATTTACAAATTTGTTAACACAATCTTCGCCATAAAAAATAGTTTCACTCATACCACAATTAATACAGTTAACTGAATTAGGATCAATATTAATTTCGTCAGTATCACAACATAAGTCACGAACAGCTTGAACGATGCATAACGTAGGTATGCGAATATTTACAGATGTATTATTTTGAAGTTTATCGTCCTGGCGCATTTCAAAGTTATAGTAAATGAATTTTATATATTTTTTACACTCACCTGCAGGTTTGGCCACAGGTATAAGACATTAATGGCCTACCGCACATAACTTATTGCAAGTATCCTATATAACCTTACCGCACTCATGCTTTGAAGTTTTTGGATGAATAATAATTTAACATGTTTAACAAAGCTGTTCATTTTCGCAAACCGCTTGATTACCTTGATATGATCCCTGTTGTCGATGATAATTGAAACACTCATAGTCTAAGAGCCAGTAAGCAGATACCTGCATGTATTTGACCAGACCTGGGCTTTTGCACATTGAGGCCTCTATACCTACCGTACATGAGGTGGAGACTCACTAAGCCCAAAGTGATGGACGCATTTGACCACGTTTGCCGTTCTAACATTTCGAAATATGTTATTATTATTAACGGAAAATAGCAATGGCAGACCATTTTCGCGCGTTCAACATTGTGACAGACAGTTTTGAAAATGCCAAAAAAATTTTTTTTTTAAAGTGATTGACCAGATCTGCCATTAATACATTTCATTCATTATAGTCTTAAAAACATATTGATTACGGCAGACGTATCCATGGTAGACACACATCACCAGATAGAAAAATCTGAGATACTATCTGGTCAGATGTCTATGTATTACTATAGCTGTTTTACATCAATATAATTACTAAATCGCTGAATTTATCGACATTAATATTTTTTATGTAGTCTCTTTACTAAATTTTTAAAGTTTGACGATAAAAAAAAAGATATATTACGGAAAAATCGTCAATATTGAGGTATACTGCTAATAACAAATATTAAGTTAAATTTGTATTTTATTTTTCATTTTTATTTATTCTATAAGCAATTTATAAAGCTCAGATGAATAAAAAAAACAGGCTTGCATCATGAATTCAATTGAATTGAATTGATTTTAACCGGGCACTTAGCGTGTATAAGCTATTGTACCTGGGCCCATTGAGGACAATTTTATAGTTATCGGTAAGGATCGCGGTCGTGGTGATCATTGTTATTAGGACTTGCGTTTTTACCAGTCTACCTAACAACGAACTTAGCAAGCCCACTGTCCTTCCGACAACTGTTTATAATTTGACTATTGTAGGTACTATTGTTTGTGAGTTGATATGTAGAGGAGACATAGCTTGATTCCCCGCCCCAAGTCTAAGGAAACATGTTGCGGGACGCAGCCACTGTCAGCAGTCCCCACTAGCGCAGGAAGAACCAGGACCTGACGTTAGCTGAGCCCACCGTCGTTCTCCCGTCGCTATGCGTTACAGCCTTCAGATACCATGGCCATCTTACGTCTCGTCCTTGTCATCAGGGGGTCTTGTCTTCCAGAATTATGTCTCGTAAGAAGTTAATGTGGGTGTAATTATGGTCCATCCTTTATATCCCACTCTATGAAGATGAGGCACTTATACAATGGAGGATGCCTGTTATCCAAGGGCAACGTTGGTGGTGGAGGACTCCCTCTATCATTGATTTGACACGTTGGCTTGCGCCAAAGCTAGCGGTTCTGCGAATGTTTATATGCATCTGCCGCCACCAATGCTCGGCCGATACAGGTCTTCTTCTTTGATAAGAAGACCCACCCGCTAGCCTATTCGATCGAGCTTTGGTGTTTCGCTATCATTTTGTAACTGTCGGTATTCCACCACCAGGGGACTGCAAATGTAATGCACATAAATAGTATTGTGAAAATAAAATTGATGGGTGCATACCGGAATCGAACCTGGTCTAACGCTTTGGTAAGCAAGTACCTCGTTCGATAGGCTATTGCCAGCTCCCATGCATGTATCACAAATAAACACACCAACGCAAAAAATTAAAGGGACAGAAAAATTTTATACATTTTTTAGTGATTTTTGGAAGTTCGAACTTTGTAAAAAATGATCATACTGATATTTTGAAAAAAGCATTTTATAGCTTAGAATCTCTAGTGCCAATGCAGTTATATTAAAATTTTTAAAGAGCCACGATTATTGCGCGAACATAAGAAATACCGCGAGACGAAAAATTGAAAAAAAATTTTTTTTTTCCAAAGAGCCCATGGACCGTGGAAAAATTTTTTCTACTTAACCAATGCATAGATCGTTTAGCAAATTCAGTCAGCTTCAATTTGGCTTTTCTTTAGCTCGTAAGGCAATTTGTTGCAGAGATATCAGCCTTTAAACAAAAAATGATCCCTTTGGCTTTGCCCATCGATATATCAGGTACTAATGATCGCACAGTAAATTTGAGGGTGGCGTTGAAAACTTGGATGAATTCCCAACAAGACCCGATCATTATTTTTTTTAACAAATTCTTGTGTTTGCGCAATAACCGTAGCTCTTGGAAAATTTTGATAGAAATGCAATGAAACTAGAGAGTTTAAGCTATAAAATGGTTTTGTTAAAATCTCAATACGATCATTTTTCACAAAGTTAAAACCTTTCAAAAATCAATAAAACTATATAAAATTTCTCTGTTCGTTTAAATTTTTGCTTTATTGTGTTTATTTGTGACGCATGCATGATTTTCTTTATTCATCTGAGCTTTATAAATTGCTTATAGAATAAATAAAAATGAAAAATACAATACAAATTTAACTTAATATTTGTTATTAGCAGTATACCTCAATATTGACGATTTTTCCGTAATATATCTTTTTTTTTATCGTCAAACTTTTAAAATTTAGTAAAGAGACTACATAAAAAATATTAATGTTGATAAATTCAGCGATTTAGTAATTATATTGATGTAAAACAGCCATAGTAATACATAGACATCTGACCAGATAGTATCTCAGATTTTTCTATCTGGTGATGTGTGTCTACCATGGATACATCTGCCGTAATCAATATGTTTTTAAGACTATAATGAATGGAATGTATTAATGGCAGATCTGGTCAATCACTTTAAAAAAAAAATTTTTTTGGCATTTTCAAAACTGTCTGTCACAATGTTGAACGCGCGATAATGTTCTGCCATTGCTATTTTCCGTTAATAATAATAACATATTTCGAAATGTTAGAACGGCAAACGTGGTCAAATGGATTTATAATTAGCCAAAAATCAATACCTGTCTTACCTGCGCAGTAGCTGCGTCCAAAACTTTGGGCTTAGTGAGTCCCCACCTCATGTATGGTAGGTATAGAGGCCTTAATGTGCAAAAGCCCAGGTCTGGTCAAATACATACAGGTATCTGCTCACTGGCTCTTAGACTATCAACATTTGTTCTCACGAACTAGTGTGAGTTGGACAAATTGGACCATCATTCTCAGCTTTGTATGAGGGTCCATACGAAGTCATCGCGTGACACGATAAATACTTTATTGTAAACAGCAAACGCACAAATACTGCGATTTCCATAGATAGACTGAAACCTGTCTAATTCGTGGCCGCATCGCAGGAAATTGTTTTTTTTCATAATTTAAACCAGTTTAAGTTCATTCATTTTTTTTTTCTGTTTATTAATTGTATTTTCTTTAATAAGATCTTTCTCCACAACATAGCAAACATGCTCAAATTTTTTTTATTATTTTTGTATTTCATTGTAAATATTTCTTATTATTTTTCATTTGTAAATAAGCATCATATTTCGTTTCAAGAGGAGAAGTACTGTAGCGATCACGTCACTACTTATATTTTTTGATATCCATAATTTCGGATAAGTCCGTCAACCATCGATCGTCATCGATCGCCGAATATTTTCCCCCATGCGGATCCGATACTCGGTAGAACCAGTTTACACAAGTACACAGTACGGTACACGCGTACAATAAAGAGATACACTGCAACTAGCTGTTACATTACTAATACGACCAGCATTATTTTGTATTATATAATTAATTAAATCAAACTAATTATTTATTATTTTGTTAACATTAATAATTGAAGTCAGATAATTTATTTATCGCAGTGATTAAGTTCCAAGAACCTCATCTCAGTCACTACATTGATGGCCCCGCGATGTGATACCTTATCATGCATCTGACGTCCTCCACATCCACTTTTGCCGCGTTCCTCTCTTCACAGGTCGAAGTGCGACTAGTAGTCCCAAAAACTGAGAGAACCAAGTACGCCCACTTGAGCGATGACTCGGAATCAGACAATTCTCGCTCCTGGTTCATTCTTTCCTTCGCAGGTTGAGTACACACAGTCCTCCCACAAAAGAAGTTGTCGGAACGGCCACGGATGCAAAAAAAAAAACACCAAAGACCTCAACTTTGTTTCCAAGAAGGGAAGTCCTGTGCTGGTTCAGCATCGCTCTGCGAGATGGCATTGCACAACTTGCCTCTCGCAATACCTCGTTCCTACACCTATTTCAATATATAACATTTCCAACATGTAACTTCCAACACGGCGTCTTAGGTGAGGTATACGATAGACACACCTAACTGAGGAGTCCCAGCTGTCGTATACTTAGACGAAACACCTCTTACCCCACAAATACATTTTTCCATCGCTTCTCTCCTCATTATCATCCACAACGTTGCATTCTTTGGTATATAGCGATTTAGGCAGATATGACTTCAATCTAAACCTAAAGAGTCGTCGCTAAATTCGTGTATCTCTTTATTGTCCGCATGTACGGTAGTGTGTACTTGTGTAAACTGTTTCTACCGAATATCATAACCACTGAGGGAAAACATTCGGCGATCGATGACGATCGATAGTTGACGGACTTATCCGAAATTATGAAAATCAAATAATGTAAGTAGTGTCGTGGTCGCTACATATATATATATATATATATATATATATATATATATATATATGTATATATACAAATATGTATATATTGAGACAATGTGAATTGTCTTTGTCGTCCTCAGCCTTGCGGTTCCCGATTTTCTCCGTCTCGTTGCCGCCTGAATTTAGTACGTCATAGTGCCATGGTCACATGACTTTATTTTCACGTCGATGCATGTCCGTGGGGGTAAAGTAGGGACAGAGTACAGAGGCGAGTCCCAGACCCTCAATTATCGGTCAATCACTTCGGTCCTGAATTACTGAGTGCTTAGACGTATTTTGTTGTCAATTTGCGATAATCATTTTATATTAATCATACTGTTATATTTTCTATCATTACTCTGGCAATTTTACTTGCGATATTCTTTCATTACTTCCTATAAATTGTCATAATTACTCTAATTAAGTTTTGAATAAAGTTATCAATATTGTACGGTACCGGCGATTCACCCGCGATATTAAATATTATAATATTAAACAATAAATTCTGTATAAAACTGCGCCATTCCACGTGGAGGAATATTGTATCCTACATCTACGAGGATATTTTATATATTGTTAATTGCGAATCATTTATTGTAAGTAACTGAATTTTATTATAATGAGCAATAAAACTTGCATTTTCCTAATTAATCCCTCTCATTCTACCTTCCAATCATATTATTTAATTTTCTGTTTCACTGGTAAGAATTATTAAACCGTCCATTAAGAATATTTTTAATCAAGAAAGAATTAATAAATCTACTCATCATACGAAATCTATTGATAAATAATAACCCATGAGGTAAGTTGGTAAATTATGCATACGTTGCCGTGTTTGAATAAGTGTGGGTTTTTGCTTTGCAAGAATCCCAGCCCATTACTCTGTCCAAGTAGATCAAAAATTTGTTAGAGGCCAGCCTAAGCCAGGGTTCAGCCCGCGAATTCTAGTGGCTGCTGGTTAAAATCACAAAAACAAAAAGCGATTTGTCTCAACTGGTGCTCGAACAGGAACTTTGCCGTCATTCAAACGGGCAATAGAAAATTTCATTGATTTTTCTCAGGGCTTCACTGCAAAAATTCTTATAAAACTTTTCTGTGATGATTTCAAAAATTTCTTACCAGTATAAAATTTTAATTCTCTACATTCATCGTCTCATTTCATTTTTTCACTTATCATCCGCATCAAAATTTTATAAAATATCGAATTGCTTCCTTAATTTATTAATTCTATTCAGTATCTAATTATTATAAATTATTTATTTTAAAATATTTATCATTGTAATATTGTGTGCCGGTTTTATTCCTCTAAGTATTTCGTTGTATTTCGACCTTGAGCGTATACTTAGTACACGAATCGTGATCCGAGAATCTAGTATTTACTTCTCTACAGTTTATATTCTTTTGCGTAAGCACAAAGATAACCCGAAGTAAAGAATATAAATAAATACTTAAAATATTAAAATAAAACTTTGGTTCGAATATTTTCTAAGTGTAGTAAAGGAAATTATTACTTTCTTTACAACACAAAAGATTATTATATTCGTTTCTTTGCTGTAATATATAAGCTTTTATGAGACATTGGAAATTTTAATAACTAAAATAAGTCATTAAAGTAATAAACAAAAATTTATTAGTCATCAAGAATTTCAATAGCTCAAATAAATTACTAATTTATAAATAAATAATCTCTACAGTTCTGAAAATATTCGTACTACTATGATTCTTGATTAAATAAATTTATAATCCGGCGAGATTATTATCAGTTCGGATTAAGTAAAAATTATCGATAGTAAGAATTTTATAAATTATTATTTGAAAAAATTTTGAAACTGAGACAGTTTTCCCACCGAAATGACGCTACCGAGAACTTCGATTTCGCAATCATGTCTCCCAGTCACCTTGGCTAATAATCCTGACAATCTTATACATTTTCCTACTACATCGAGCGAAATGGAGGATCATGTTTATCTTACGCATAGCGATGACATACACAACAGTACCAGTTGTACTCAAAGCCAAGTCGTAAATAATTATAACCATGTTTCTACTACTAGTTCGGGCGGTAATGGTCACCATCACTACGTTAATGGGGTTGTGCCAATTTCTGAATCCCAAAATACGACTTTTGTCGCCGTATTACAAAATGTAGTTTCCGGTCTATAGACAGAAATTGAAGCTTTGAGGGCAGAACGTCAGCATTTTCTTCGTATATCAAGCACGGTCTGGTGACCCCCGGGTGCTCAATTACCACCTCCAACTTTCCGACCAGACGCATTAAGCATGTGGATACCGAGAGAGTTATTCCCTGCTGCCACTGTGACGTCACAAGCAGCAAATCCCCTCTCTACTCGCCCAGTCATCCCACATCCACATGCACCTATTTCGGCAACGCAAGCGAACGGGCAGCAGTTCGCCATGCCTGGCTTGCCTGCGCGTGAACTGTACGCGCATCCGACGGTCCCGCCAGTGCATAACAATGTCCAGCCGACACTCTCGTATACTTATATACATCCACCTAGCGATAATCATGTACCCGCATTTACGAATACACACGCACATGCTCCATTGGTACAAGCATATCCACATGCACAGCTGTCAGCCTGGTATAATACTTATACAGTTCCAGCAGGAAATTCAAACATGAATGGGTCCAATTCTCTGAGGTTGTTTGATTTTACTCGTCTTGTCCAATCGTGAAATGTCTCGTTTCCGTCTCGTGATCGATCCTCTCCAATAGATGCAAAAAAATATTTGAAAATAATTGAACAGCGAATGGTCAGCAATGAGATTTCTCTCGACAATTTTCAGGCAGTTGTAACCAACACACTGAACGGCGACGTACTCGAGTGGTACTATCAGAACGAGGGTTTGTTTCATAGCTAGTCCACTTTCAAAGATTATTTAAAAATTTGGCATGTTCAGCAAACAGACGAAGCAGTGCTGCAGGAGATCTATTTGGTCAAACAACGCAACGACGAGACAGAAGTTGCATTTATTAATCGTATGCAAGGCACATTCGCGAAATTAGAAGATCCGTTGCCACAGGCTAAGCAAATGAGAATTATAATTTCACGATTTATTTCAAAATCCACAAAAAAAGTAATAGTAGAATCAAAAGTCGTAGTCAACTAAATTCGATCAAGGCTTCAGAAATAAATTCACTAAACAATCTGGAAGCTCTACCGTCATCTACTCCATCATTTAATAATAATTTGTCCAACAATAATTTTAATAGAAACAATAATTTCAATAGAAGCAATAATTTTAATAGATATAACAATTTTAATAAAAATAAAATTCCTGATTCACAAAATAAAAAACCGAATTCTGAGCCTTCCGCCCTATTAAATAGTTTTGAGTCTATGATGAAAACTATTTTGGAAAAATTAGATCAAAATAGTGCAAATACGTCACCAGGAAAAGTCGATACTGTTAATTCAACTCCAGTATCACAAAATAATGCAACGAAAACTTCTGTCTGCGGTCGTTGTGGAAGAATTGGTCATGTCGCTGTCTGTTGTGGGCCAGTAACTGATGAGTTACGTACCAAGGCAGGGCTGCCTCTTCGTCCACGTCCTCCTAGTCCAAAAAACACGTGAGCGCCTTGGTAGACATCAATCACGTTACCAGCGCTCCTGTGTCAGACAATAACTCGGACAAGTCCATTGTAAATACTGATGATAAACCTAATGCGTTCAAATTAAATCCTGATGCTCCTGGATTCGTTATCAGTCATGGAAAATTCTTTTTAAATTATCCTATTGCTGCTGATAGTCCAAATATGGTCGATAACGTTTCAGAAAATCTTGACGTTGATTTAATTGATTTTACTTTTCCTTTCGATCAAATTATGGATAAGCCAATGGAGTTGAAGGCTCATAAATTGGTGGATGCAGAGTCCAATTGGGAAACAAGCTCGGAAGCTTCGCAGCAAATTAAAAATCTAAAAAAATCGAAAGCTAAAAATTCTATAAAAACTTTGAAATCAAAACTAGAAAAATCGATAACCTCGTCACGTAATACAGAAAATAAAATGAATAAAACTCAATTTAAATCTCTAACTCGAAATTTATTACTGGACTGTGACATAAAAGAACGGAAACCTGCTACAACGTTTGAAAATGGCTCGGAGACATACGATACCCCTCTCGGTGATCTAAGAGAGGATACTAGTCCTTTATATGACTCAGAGATTGATGAGTATCGATTTGATTCGAGTGAAGACATTGCTTATGCTCCAAAATTCACTATTCAAATGAATTCGGATAATAAACAGAGTACATTACTGCCAATGCTCAGTAATGATAATAAATTCGGCCACATGACTTCTTCAGCCAGTCTCAAAGCTCCGTCAACAGTAAGTCGTATGATTGCCAATATTTCTATTGGTAACTATGAGCTTGAAGTATCACTGGACAGTGGGAGTGAGCGCAGTTATATTTCTGATATTGCCTATGAACAAATCAAAAAATACCAATTGCAAGACTTCACACCTGATCCCACTAGTACTCATGGAGTAACTATGGCTAACTCCAAGTCTACACAAACACGTGGTGGAGCCCCATTTAAAAGTCAACTTGACGGTCACGATATCATCACTTGGTTAAGTGTTTTATCTGAATTGTCTACTCCAGTAATTCTTGGTCTTAATTTCTGGCAGCTAGCAGATATTCAAGTAAATCCCAAGGAGAGTCCTTGGAAACTGAATATCAGTAATGTTACTCATTCATTTTCCTCACGTTCCGGGTTTATAAATCAAGCATCATTAAATGTACTGTCGTCAGCTGAACGTGTTGATCTTGAAAAATTTTTAGCAAAAGAATTTGAGAAAAAGAAACAAGTCCAATTGGGTCTAACACATGTAGTTCATTATCGCATTGAATTGACAGATAATACTCCAGTACGTACAAAGCCTTATCCTAGAAGTCCGCCAGTAATGAAAGCGATGCACGACAGAGTAGATGAATCGCTTGCGAAGAGTTATATTCAGCCTTCAAATAGTGCTTGGGCCAGCTCACTGGTAATGGCACCGAGGAAAAATAATCCTTGGCGCATGTGCATTGACTATCGACCACTAAACCGAATAACGAAAAAATCTGCTTATCCGTTACCGATCATGCACCGCTTTCTATCAAGTCTTCAAGGTGATAAAGTAATTTCAGCACTCGATGTAAGTGATGCTTTTTATCATGTTTTAGTTAAGCCGAAGAGCCATCAATATACATCATTTTGCGTGGATGGGCGAGGCTCATTTGAATGGATTCGAATGCCATTTGGTCTGACAAACGCACCGAGTACTTATCAAGAAGTTTCTGACACTGTACGCCGAAGAATTATCGAGTCTTTAAAAACACATTTTTTTCATATTTTAGCTGAGAATAAAATTTTGGCATATCTCGACGACTGGATAATAATCAGCAATGACTTAAAAGAGCATAAAATTCTTCTTCAAGCTGTTTTTGAAGGATTCCGCAGGGCTGGAATAAAAATGAATGAAAAAAAAAGTCATTTTGGTTGTTCTGAAGTTCATTTTCTAGACTTTCTAATTAATGAAGATGGTTTGAATCCCGATCCAGCTCGATTGAAACCGATCGCAGACTACAAACTACTCACCAACCGTAAGGAAGTGCGAAGATTTAATGGGTTAGTTAACTGGTACCACGAACATCTTAAAAATGTTGCACAGGTTCAAGGTCCTTTGAACAAACTGACGAGTACTCGAGCTCCATGGGAATAGACAGATGTTGAAGAAAAAGCTTTCATGGAAACGAAAGAAGTTTTATTAAAGGCTGCAACATTATCATTACCACATCCAAGCTTGCCTTATCGGTTGTATACAAATGCCAGCAACACTGGGTGAGGTTCCGTCTTAACTCAGTACGATGCAGAACATGATGGGGAAAATTTAATAATCTGTCTGAGTCGACCACTAAATAATGAAGGAATGAATTACACCACAACTGAGAAAGAGTGCATCGCTGTTGTTTGGTCGTTACGGAAATTACGAGGTTACATCAAAGGTTTACCAGTTACGGTCTATACTGATCATTTCGCATTGAAATGGTATCAACGAATACGAGATCATTTTTACTCGCCAGGAATATTTAAAGATGTTTCATCGTACGTTTCAGCTTGTGAGACCTGTATAATGACCAAAAGTGACCAGACTAAACTGCAAGGATACATTGGAACGAGACCACCAACTCAGCCTTGGTCTATTATCTCGATTGATATAATTGGCCCATACACTCATTCAACTATAGGAAATCAATATGCTCTTGTCATTGAAGACCTTTACACTCGTTACTTTGAAAGCTCTCCTCTGAAACAACAATCTGGTAAAATCACAAAACACCACCTGACGGCTGTATTTAATCACTGGGGTCCTCCTTGCCAAATTATTTCAGATAATGGCAAAGAATTCATATACATAGACATAATCAATTTTATCAGTCAATATAACGTAAAATTCCCACAAACTCCTATCGAACATCCTTGTTCAAATCCTGTTGAACGTTGTAATCATACAATTAACCCCATGATTGTCGCGTTTACAAGTAAAAACAAACAGACTGGGATGAACATCTCGATGATTTAATATTCGCGTACAATACCGCAGTACACACTGCTTTGGGTGTATCCCCATTCTATTTAAATCACGGACGTGACGCACGACTGATTAACGATACTGATCCTCTTGAAAATTTAGACGTATCTGGCTTTACCGTTTTGCAAGCTCAAATAGACCGTGCAGTTGAACTGAGACATTTTGTTGATCAAAATATTTTGAAAGCTCGGGAACGCACGGGTAAACAACACGAACAAAAATTTTCTAATATTCCTATAGATTTAAAAATCGGTGATCAAGTTTATTATTTAAATAAAAAACTAAGCAAAAAAGTTGATGGTTACGGTGCTAAATTAGCACTAAAATATTCGGGACCCGCGATTGTCTCTAAAATTTCAAGTCCTCTAGTAGTCAAATTACAAGATAATGCCGGTATTGATATTGACATGTATTATTACAATGACTTAAAAATTCCGAGACGGTCTCGAAGACGTAACTGATTGATTTTGATATATTTCAGATCATTCATCATGAAAGTAAAAATACATGGAAAGTCAGGATCAGATACTGAAGTCTCATCTCATGAGTCCGCGGCCGAGGTATCTGACACTGAAGTGTCATCAATTCATACAGTCACACAATCATCTGACTCATTATCACTTTCATCAAACACTGCATCAACATCTGCACCCGAATTACCACCCATTACTGAAACAACAACATCAACTTCGTCACCGGCTGCACCTGTAATTTCAACAACCATCGCAGCATCACCAACATGTTCTACTGGGTCAGCTACATTAATTGGACCCCGATTTTCGTTGCCACCACGGCAAACGACAACTGGCTTCGACTTTGGTCGTCCATCACCTGCATTATACGTGTCAATCCCAACTGCAACACCAACTTCAGCAATGTTCGAAACTCTAACTAAATTCATGAAGGATGAGTTTAGTAAACTTCATGCTCGTATTGATCGTGCTGTCACCGTCCTGCGGTTACGTCAATACCATCTGGGGTATCAAGATTTGATATCCGGTGGATGGAACTTATCGACGAGAAGTTAGAGGATCTTTAAATTGTCGTTCAAACCAACACCGACCAAGTTGCAAAACTTAAGACACAATTGTAGTCTTTGAAAATGCCTCCAACTACTCCAAAACCAGAGTCAAGTCCTATTACAAACGTCACAGCACGACTTGATCAGTTAACTGAGCGGGTCCAAAGGAGACAGAAAATGATCGCAGAAATTAAGTGGCCAAGTCCAGAAGAAATTGTACAGAAATTTCAGGCAGTTAATTTAGAATCAAAATTGACTGTCACTGAAATCAGCTGTCAGACAACAACAACATCAGCTACAACTTCTACTCTAGCCAAAGTAGAGTATGACATCGGTACTACTCCAAATAACATATCAGTGCAGCCATTACTAGCTCAACAAGCTTCTGCTTGCGGTCTGAATCCAGGACTCAAGATTCGCGATGGCGCATATCAGCGTCTATCGCTGGAAAATGCCAGATTTCCACCATCATCATTGCTTGCTAGGAAAATGGCTCGTCGAGAGTTAATTGAGAAGGAAGAATCGACACTACGAGCTTCGGGAGCTATTCCTAAGGATAATAAGACTAAGATCCAGATGGTGACTTTTGCTAACTCATTACCGTATCCACAGACAGCTCCGGCACCAAGGTATGAGGTTCCATTACAACCGACAGATGCCTACAAATAATTCTTGTCGGGCTTATCACCTGCTCCGGCATCCAACTCCACTGTAACTGCTACGGGTAAGACACCACAAGTTGTAACCCGTCGGTATTCATTTCATGGACTGTGACACCTTATGCAAAGCCATTGAGGAGATCTGCGTAACCGTCAAGCCTCATGTGTGTCACACTGAACTTAGGGAATCATGGACGCAAACGGTAACGATTCAAGCTCAGTCGTATTTATCTCCAATGCGTGCCAAAACTGCGGGAAACGGGATCATAAAATTGCCGAATGCCAATTACCATGGCAGCCGGACATGTGCTCAGTATGTTATCAAGATCAAGTGACAACGGCAACGTGCTTCCGTCCGCACGATAAGAATTACAAAGATTAAATTCGGGAACGTTGTCAAGGCTGTGGTATTCCATTTCAATTGTTTAATTCACATTGCAATACATGCAATCGCCGATACCTAGGTTACAAGGATTGGATAGTGACGAAGTACACTCCAGAGGACATCGAGCGATTCCATCGAAGCCACCTGCGAGCAACTAAAAAAACTGAATAAATTCATTCATCTTTTCACGCAACCGATTGAGATGTAAATCTAAATAAACACATACATCAAATCATATCCATCTCATTGACAGATTTTATTGTTGCCAAACATAATAATTTTTATTTACAGCTCAGAAACTGTTACATTAAAAAAAAAAAAAAAAACAATAAAATTATTTCTTTTAAGCACAATTTTCCTTGTACTTAGTATTAAGTGTAAATAGTTATAATTTATTCCTATTATATATATTATTTTCTAGTTCATAAGTCGTACAGATTTCATGATCCAGGTCGAGGTCTCAGGATCGAGGTGGGCCTGAGATGAGGGCTGGGTTTGAAAATTGTTTTCAGTCCCTAACGGCTTGCGATCGATTCACTTGGCAAGTTACTTGCAATTTAACTGGCAATCCAATCGCATTACTGGCGATTAACTCGTATTTGCTAAAATTTGAGTTTTTACTAGCAATTTACTCGCAATTTTTAAGCGATCCCATCGCAATATTTTAAATAATTCTTTTGGAAATTATTCCTTCAATTATTATTTAAGTTTATTTTATTACAGTCGGACAACTCAGACGAAAATCCAAAAGGGTAACCTTGGCTTGGTGAGGGGAAATGAGACAACGTGAATTGTCTTTGTCGTCCTGAGCCTTGCGGTTCCCGATTTTCTCCGTCTCGTTGCCGCCTGAATTTAGTACGTCATAGTGCCATGGTCACATGACTTTATTTTCACGTCGATGCATGTCCGTGGGGGTAAAGTAGGGACAGAGTACAGAGGCGAGTCCCAGACCCTCAATTATCGGTCAATCACTTCGGTCCTGAATTACTGAGTGCTTAGACGTATTTTGTTGTCAATTTGCGATAATCATTTTATATTAATCATACTGTTATATTTTCTATCATTACTCTGGCAATTTTACTTGCGATATTCTTTCATTACTTCTTATAAATTGTCATAATTACTCTAATTAAGTTTTGAATAAAGTTATCAATATTGTACGGTACCGGCGATTCACCCGCGATATTAAATATTATAATATTAAACAATAAATTCTGTATAAAACTGCGCCATTCCACGTGGAGGAATATTGTATCCTACATCTACGAGGATATTTTATATATTGTTAATTGCGAATCATTTATTGTAAGTAACTGAATTTTATTATAATGAGCAATAAAACTTGCATTTTCCTAATTAATCCCTCTCATTCTACCTTCCAATCATATTATTTAATTTTCTGTTTCACTGGTAAGAATTATTAAACCGTCCATTAAGAATATTTTTAATCAAGAAAGAATTAATAAATCTACTCATCATACGAAATCTATTGATAAATAATAACCCATGAGGTAAGTTGGTAAATTTTGCATACGTTGCCGTGTTTGAATAAGTGTGGGTTTTTGCTTTGCAAGAATCCCAGCCCATTACTCTGTCCAAGTAGATCAAAAATTTGTTAGAGGCCAGCCTAAGCCAGGGTTCAGCCCGCGAATTCTAGTAGCTGCTGGTTAAAATCACAAAAACAAAAAGCGATTTGTATCAATATATATATATATATATATATATATATATATATATATATATATATATATATATATATATATATATACGATATAACGCACTGTTCCCCAACGATAGCGTCCACAATTCTGCACCGATCTTAATGAAACTCAGTACATTTATTCTATGGACGTTTACCTTGGATGAGTTTGAAGATGAGCCAAATCGGCCAATAAGTTTAGTTGATATGGTTAATTGAAATTTTGTAAAATTTTCAAAAAAAAATTATTTACCGATTCAACCAGATGTAACTTTTAAATGGAAAAAGATAGCTTATTTTTGTTTGTTCTATATGAAAGCTCGCTTGATTCCCTTTGATTTCCACTATACTGCTCATTGATTTGACCAATTTTTCCGATAGAAAAATGGTTTTAGAACTTTACAAAACATTATAAAAAATAATTTTATGAAGGTTGTCACTTTGATTATTACCACAGTCTTAAACCAAACACTTTGAAACTTGTATACTTGTATACGTATTCTGTAAGTAACTACCTTGATCGAGTTGCAAAATGAGCTCAATCGGTTGATTAGTTTAGAAGTTATAGCATCCCAAAATTTTCAGAATGTCAAAAATTCATATTTTTACTTATTCTTTCTTCAATATTTTTTGAATGTTATAAGTTATCGACTTTGTATGAAATTCATCTAAAAGCTCTTTAAATAAGCTTTGATTTTCATTCCTATATTTGTATCTAGACCAATAAATTTCTTATCTTACCACTCATCAAATGAAGTTTTGCTATTGCATTGGTTCTCCTACTTTCAATAGATTCCTCAGAATCCTAACTAATGTATGTATTAGTAAATTTATGAAACTGATTAAATTTATATTATTGCTGAGTAGCACTTCTAAAATTTACTTATTTCGAATCAAGTGTGTATATTCAATTTTGTTTTATTAACAGTTCTTTTGACTGATTTCAAGTATGACACTTAGATCTATCATAATTTAAATTTTAACTGAAATTATTTTACTCAATGTTATATTAACTATTAATCCTATAGAAAAAAAAAAAAAAAAAAACAGAATATTTTTTCGTAGATGAAATATTCTCTTTGATTTCTATTTTCGTTATTTAACTTAATATTCCGAAAATTTTTTTAATTTTTTAATTTCAATTCTTAAACTCTTCGCATTGAACTTTAAATTTTTTGCCGATTTTGTTTGCTCTATAACCTTGAGAATTTCTAAGAATATCAAAAAAAAATTTATTTTGTTATCAAAATTTATTTGTAAGGTTGAAATAATTTAATAATGAGAAATCTACTCCCATTTCGGCTGCCGAATGGCTTTTTTTTTTACTTTGCAACAGCTACAGGATGGTTCGCATACAAAAAGAAGGCCCAATTGTTAGAAACTTCTAAAAAAGACATTGTGGATTACCTACACTTTAAATCAAAAATAGCAAACTTATTGCTTTACTTTGCTCCAGCTCGACAGCAAATATACAAGCATAAATAAATGCAAGACTTAGCAGAGCCGGGAGTAAAATCTACTGGCCGAAAGAGGAAATATGTACCTCAATCCCCTCTGCAGTTAAGGACAGAAATAGCAGGTCATCTACCAATGATAGATGACGAGTCTGGTGACCACAGATGCCGCTTGCCAGGTTGCAAAAAAATAAAAAAACAAGAGTACATCGCTTGACTTGCAATTTGCTTGTGTTCTTAGTAGCAGGGCGGAATTGCTACAAGAAACATCATGAAAATTTTAACGATTAACTTGGATTTTAACAGTTTTTACACTTATGCCATAAATTAAAGGAACAGAAAATTTTTAGAAATGTTTTAGTGATTTTTGTAAGGCTGTAACTTCGCAAAAAATAATCGTATCGAATAAAAAAAATGCATTTTGTAGCTTGAAATCTCTAGTTTCAACGCATTTTCATTAAATTTTTTTTAGACCTTCAGCCATTGCGTAAACATGAGAAATGCCGTGAGACAAAAATTTTCCAAATTTTTTCTTTTTTTTGAGAGAGTCCACGGGCTGCAAAAAAATTTTTTTAGGTAAACCAATGCATAGGTCGTTTAGCAAATTTGATCAGTTTTGATTTGATTTTTTTTGAGATTCGTACGATAACTTGCCGTTGAGATATCAATCTTCAAACGAAGATGATCCTTTTGGATCTGATCATCGGTATTTCAGGTACCAATAAGCGCACAGTAAATTGAAGGGCAGCGTTAAAAACTTGAATCAATTCTTAACAAGACCCTCTCATTATTTAAAAAAAAAAATTTTTTTTTTTTTTTCAACATCCATTAGAAGTAAGTACAAAAAAATGACTTTTTTTGGTTTTTTAGTAAATCAACCGCTACTCTGCAAGTATCGATAAAAAAAATAATGTTGCCAGAGACTTTTTTAGCTTAATGTACCCTCATTAACACTGAAAATTTGTAAGTTGATCCATCAAGCAGTCTTTAGGGGTGGATTGATCAAAGTTTTGCAAAACAATTAAAGGAACAAGTTTTGTTCCTTTAATTGTGTAATCATCAAATTTTTCTGTTTGTTTAATTTATGGAATGAGTGTTTTTTTGTCTTGATTCCAGACATACTCAAGCAAAACAATCAGATTTTTTAATTCAATTTTTATTTCAATAAAAATATATTACCTTGAATCACAGTTTCGTTTTTATAACATGTAAACCAGCAGTCCCCTATGTGGGACATATATTAAAAAAATTTATAAATTAGAGGCAATATCAAATGTGTTTTATTGCTTCTATAATGGTCGATGAATATACTTCTAAAAAATTATTTACATAGCAAACAAAATAAAGCCTCCGGACTGAGGAGATTCAAAATAGTCAGAGACGTCTGACGAGCTGACTGGGACGTAGCAGTGTTATCATCATCATAAAAAAATTGAAATTTGTTTTTTCTTTGACTTTTTTTGGCATTTCTTCGAAATTTTATTTTTTTATTCTCTTTTGCTTATGTTTACTGAGTAACTAACGCAAAAATAACGGAAAAAAACGCGAAAAAAGTGAAAAAAAAATTATACATTTTTTCATTTTGATGATTACACAACTAAAGGAACAAAACTTGTCCCTTTAATTGTTTAGCAAAACTTTAATTGATTAAACTTGAAAAGCTGTTCGATAGATCAATTTAAAGATTTACATGGTTATCCGGGGTACATTAAATTAGAAAAGTACCTGGCAACATTAGTCTTTTCATTGATATTTATAAAGTAGTAGCCGATTTACTAAAAAACCAAAAAAAGGCAATTTTTTGATACTAAGTTCTAATGGATGTTGAGAATAAAAAAAAAAAGAAATTTTTTAAAATATGACGAAACGGTAAGGAATTCATTCAAGTTTTCAACGCCGCCCTCAAATTTACTGTGCGATCATTGGCATTTTAAATATTAATGATCGAACTCAAAAGGATCATTTTTTGTTTGATGGCTAATATCTCAGCGAAAAGTCATGCGAATCTCAAAAAAAATACAAATTAAAGCTGAATGAAGTTGTTAACCGAACTATGCATCGGATAAACTAGAAAAGTTTAGAAAATTTTCGTCCCGGTATTTCTTATGCATGCGCAATAGCTGTAGCTCTTAAAAAATTTAATCAAGATGCGTCGAAACTATTGATTTCAAATTACGAAATCCTCTCTTTTCTCGATACGATTATTTTTCACGAAAATACAGGCTTGCAAAAATTACTATAAAATTTAAAAAAATTTTCGGTTTCTTTAATTTATAGCATGGGTGTATTAACTTTTTTTTTTTGAAGGAATTCAGACTTGATCAATTTTTATCTCTTTTCGTCACAAACTAAACTTTCGTACTTATCCTTTTTATTGTTGGTATTATATTAATGGAGCTCAATATATTTATATATAGTTCTTCGATATCACGTATCGATCAAAGCACCAATAGTTTCCGACAGCCCAAAATTTCCGTTATTATGACTTAAATTTAATTACTCACATTTTAAGTCATTTATCTAATAACTTTTTCAATATTTTTATGATAACTGCTTATCAGATGTAATTTCTATCACCATTAATTATCAAAATACAACACAGTAGAGACATTATGTCTTCTCGTGTAGAATGTAGATATGCTGGCTTCCGTGATGACTATTGCAATTGATGTTGTGAACTTTATCAGCGAAAACGTTTTATTTATAATAATATTGGAAATTAATCGTTTTCCTACTTGATAAACTCTGAAAAGTTAAAATTCAGAAAATATATTATAATTTTGAAAATAACCAATACCTAAAATATGTAGTTAACCTTTCGTTTAGCAATAATATATTCAATACGCAACACTACGAAGTTTCTGAGTATTATTTTTGTTCGAGTAATCTATAACACAGTTTATTTATGATTTCAGATACCATTTGCACGGATTTTAATTTCGACCGATTAAAGAATCTTAATCGAGTTATTCTTAGAGCTGATTGCATTACCTGCAACGCCAAAAATAATTATGTCATCGCTTCACTTATGCATCCATTCATATTATTATTTAAAGAAGCCGTAGAATCATCACTAAATATTACGATTATCATTGTGGACAAAGCTGATGCAATTGTAAATAATAACAATGACTATGAAGATTATGTAAATAATTTATCGCAAATCGACTTAATTCTCGATTTAACTCTACGCAATGCTGGTATAGAAAATATTAATGACAATATTGAACTAACGTATCCAATTATGTATTCAAGCTTATCGATATTATCTCATCCACGTGGTAATCGTTCTCCTCTAGAAAAAATGTTTAATTTCTATGGTATTCTCATTATAACTTCAACCATCATTATACTTATAACAACTTTTTTTGTGTTATTATACTTTAGTAACAATCAGAAAAAAAAATTTATCGCGTTCGCATTGTTTGAATTACTACGATTGCTAACAAACTCATCAATTAATACTAAAATCAATACAATGCCTTTACGGATATATTTTTCGGTTATATTTCTTTATTTCCTAATAATACAAGCTACATTCCAGGGACATCTGGCAGAATTTTTGACAAAACCTGAATCACGTTGTAATATTGAAACGATCGATGATATACAATTAGATACACAGATTCAAAAAATTTATTTTCCTCTTGGACCAACAATAACTTCGGCAAAGTCGGATGACAATTATGAAAATTTATTTTTTCGATTAACTTCTTTGTCATTAGATTTTAGGCCCGATTGGATAGAAAATATTATAAACGATAAATCGGGTGTTTATATTGATGATTATCTATTGTTAAACTATTTTGCCAAGAAATATCAATTACACATATCAAAATATCCTATTAGTACTATGAATTATTATTCATTTCAAACAAGACGTAACTTACCATTGATTGAACGTATCAATAGTGTGATAATGAGGTTAATAGAGTCAGGTATTGCGAATGTTTGGTATAAAAGAATCCAAACAGATGGAATCATCAAGTTAACAAAAAATTCAGCAGGTAATGGCAAAATAACTGATGGTTTTCGTTCGATTATTTTCTGTGATTTAGAATTTGCATTCCTTCTATGGGCCGTAGGATCAATGATTGCGATAGTTTGTTTTATTGTTGAGATATCAATAATCGTGAGAAAGAGAAAAATAGACAAGAAGAGACAGAAACGAAACCAGACGCATTTTATATTGCAACCGATTTGAAATTTCACAAACGAAATCGCACCTAAAAATGTTTTTTTTTGTTTGTTTATCTCTTCAGACCATGACAAAATTAAGACATTTCTAAGCGACAACTTTGCAATATGTAAGATAAATAATGATTTTGAGTCGATTGACAGGGGTCCGCTGAAAATGTAATTAAAAACCGGTCTATCAGTTGACCCTATGGGCCAGCCCCAAAACTTCCCGCCGTTTTCGAGCTCGTTGAGAGAAATTAGTCAAAATAGCTTCCTAGAATCTTAAAACGTCAAGATCTCATAGAAATTTGATTTTGGAAATTGGACCGGAACCAATAACTTCCCGAATTTCTAAAAATTTTAAATTTTCTTAGAGGGAAGAAGAATTCCCACATACAAAAATAATCAGGCTGTAATACTATAAAACTAAAATATCCATTGACAAAAATAGTCTGATACAAAAATTATGAAACACAAAAATAACTGTGAAAGCAAAAACTATATACTAAAATATCTAGTTAACGATATCTACATACATTAATATCCAATTGACAACTAATCAACTATAACATGCTAATACTAGTTTTGAAAATTATATATCAAAACATAGTAGATGTTTCAAATCTCTAAAATATTACGGTTGTTAAAATTTTATAATATTAATTGTTCTCAATTCTTTGCCAATTGGTGGTTACGGTTTTGGTGCCATTTCTTAGTAAAATAAGTGAGAAGTATGGTACTCTAAAATTGTCGTATATAGGCACCAACAGCACCCAGTTATGAATAATTGAGTATGGCTTTGCATGGATCATTGCCATACTCAGTAATACATGCTTATGCATAACTATTCTTTGCCCATCACGCGTAGTCAAGCATGATTGAACACGACTTTGCATGAATCTTGCGTAGTCAAACATAATTTTATATGAATAATGTGTTACTTCCCAGCTTGCTCGTCCGATAGATCTTCCAATTCTAAATCTTCAATAATAAGAGACCGACCTGAGACCTATCAAATCGGTATATTTAAATAATTCTATTATTATTAATAATAATATATATTCTTCAAGCGTATATTAATAAGTATGCATCTAAAAATAGTCAAAAAGATGAATACTTTTAATGCATTAGAATACTTATTTACCGCCGACGATTTCTCTAAAAGCATGTCGATGAATAAAAATATATAAGAAAGATTGTACGACAAATATTGAACGTCAAAAGAATAAAAGAAGTAAAATTAGTTTCTCCACGAAAAAGTGAAAACGTGGAAAAACATCGTCCAGTTGCTGACGCAACAGCATCCGCGTCGAACAATGATAAGAACTCTTACCTTTTGGAAATAAGATCCTAATACCTAATCCTACTTCTCTCTAGGGTACTGACCCGCGTTAAGATATAAAAAGCTGAAGCGCGATGTAATGTTCTCTTAATTAAAAATTATAACAGTGCAGTTTAGTACACGCAAGTGAACACCCGGTTTAATTTTATCAAACTATTCTTTTGACTCGAAGTTATTTGTCAAATAGCAATTGTATAACTTAAGTGTATTTCAACCCCATTCTCTAACTATTCTATTTTATATGAATAAATCAAATATATTTATTCTGTAATCAACGACCAAGTTATTTCGGAGTTTCGAGAACTACTCATATATCCGAAGATCAACGGTCCCGTCCAATCAAATAATTTGAGAAGATTGGCGCTGGCATCACCTACGTGTGACACGTTTCCAAGTGTAGCGTATTAATAATTTTAGAAATGCTGAAAAATTAAAAATCGGAAAAAGGAAATTTGGAATTTATTAAAAAAAAATTTTTTCTTCTTGACAGAGATTTTGAAGAAATCCAAAACTCACTGGTTTTAATAAGTTTTCGATTGATGAAAGAGTTTGAAAAGTTAAGGTTAGTTCAAGGGAGGGATTAGGGTTTCAGCATAAAAAAAAACCCTTTTTTTACGTTTTTTTTCTCAAATATGGATTAAGCAATGTTAATCGAACGTTTTGTACATTATTGAGAATACTTTTGACAATGTTGTGTAATTTCATCATGCAGAAATATGGAAGTATAAGTCGGTAACAGAGCTTCCCCCAGAACGTCGTGGGAAAAAAACGATTTGCAATGTTCACTATAACTCAGCGGGAAATTATCAGAAAATAAAAAACCATGGAAATTTAGTCAAATTATAATCAAATCTTTCCCCCAACGTTCTCAATAATTTTTTTTTTCATTTAAAATTTTTTGGCGGCCATTTGAAGTGTGAACTTTTATTTTTCACGAAAAATTCCGCCATTTTGTGGGCAAGAAACACCCTTTATGTAAAACAAAAAGTTTAGTTAAACGTTGGGGGGGGGGTATTTTATGTATAGAAAATATGTACAAAGTTTAATATGAATCGGTCAAGTCGTGTTTGAATGGCAATAAACACGGACTTTAAAAAAGTAGTTTTGAGAAAAATGTGTTTAAAGTTTATGAACTGAAAAAGTGAAGAAATAAATTTTTTTTCCCAACTTACACAGAATCATCGGTTTCAGCTGCATACAGCAGCCTTCCTGCGGCTTTATCGACAATAAGATAAGACGATAAAATAGGCACAGTGCCTAAAATAGGCATGGAAATTTAAAAAAAATCGGTCTATCAGTTGACCTTGCGGGCCAGCCTCAAAACTTCCCGCTGTTTTCAAGCTCGTTGAGCTCGAAAAATCATTGTGGATACCTATTCGAGCTCGTCGAGTTCGAAAATACTTTTGTATACCGTTGTTTTCGAAAAAAAAACCTTTTTTACTATTATTGCTTCAATGATATTTCTCGAACGAATAAACCGATTAAGATAGCTATGACCTCAATCAATGCGTTTTGTTAACTTCTAAAGCTGATCAAATTTTAAAGTTGATTTATCGAGTCATTTTTTAAAATTTAAAAAAAAAACTAAAAAAACACAATTTTTTTGGAATTCTTTTGTCGACGGTTTCTCTTGAACGGATGAACTGATTTTGATGGTTGAGGTGGTATTTGATGTGGCTTATAAACTTTTAGAGCTGGTTAAATTTTGGAATCGATCCATTGAGGACATTAAAAGTTATCTAAAAAAAAAATTTTTGAAAAAATTTTATTTTTGGAATATCTTCGAACGTACTTGACCCATCAAGATCAATTTTCCACGGCTTCCAGACATTAACAAGCCGCGTCGAAAGACACCTTAGAATCGGTTCATCCATTCGAGAGTTATAGATATTTACATACATACGTACGTACGTACCTACACATATACATGAGGGTGAGCCGAAGATACGCTTTTTTTGAATTTTTATTATTAATACCAAAAATATTTTTCTTTGTAGAAAAAAAAAATTTTTCGGAAAACTAAAAAAATTTTAGGTCGATATCTTAGGCTCGCCAAATCCCGCTAAAGTTATTTAAAATTTATTTTCCAACTCATTTCGATTGAAAATTTAATTCTCTTCGAAGAAGGTCCTATAATAAAATTATGTAAAGTTGATAGTTACTGAGATGACTGCAATTTTATTTTTAAAAATACAATGTTTTAAGACATTATCAGTCTTCCAGGGTAAAGAATGAATTTTATCATAAATATTTCATAGGAAATCAAATTCTCTACAAAATAGACTTGACTTAAATTTTTTTAAAGTTGATAGTTACAAACATAAGTTCAGTTGTTTTATAGATATTTGTAAAAAAAAAAAAAAGCAATTTTTATCATTTCTTTCTCCCACGATATTTCTTAGCCAAATGATATGATTTTTATGTTTGAAGTAGCAATCGACCCGTCTTAATAAAGTTTAAAGCTGATCTGATTTTGAAATCATTTAGTTCAGTTATTTTAAAGATATTTGCGAAAAACCGTTTTTCACCATTTCTTCTTTCCACGATACGTCTTAGACAAATGACCAGATTTTGATGGTTGAAGTGGCAATCGATACATTGTAATAAATTCTAAAGCTGATCAGATTTTGGAAGTGTTGAGTTTAGTTGTTTCAAAGATATTCGCGAAACACCGTTATTTACCATTTCTTCCTCAAACAATATATCTCGAACAAATTAACTGATTAGGCTAATTGGAGTGGCAATCGACGCGTTTTAATAAATTCTAAAGCTGATTAGATTTTGAAATTAATCGTATAAGTTGTTTCTGAGAAATCAATAACAAACTAAAGAAAAAAAATTTTGTTTTCGTAATTCACCAATATTTTCGAGTTTACTTGATCAAATGATATTAAATTTCAGAAAAGTTGATGGCTAACAAGCTCTTCCGATTGCTGCTTTAACCATCCAAATCCGTTTATTAGTTAAAAAGTTATAAAGAGTTTCCATACATACAAACACACACACACACACACACACACACACACACACACACACACACACACACACACACATACCTACAGACACTCGGACGTCATTCTGAAAAAAGTCAGAATAGCTTCTCAGGACCTCAAAACATCGACATCTGATGAAATTTCGATTTGCGCAAATCGAGGTGAAAACAATAACTTCCCGAATTTTTCGAAAATTATCGATTTTCTTAGCGGAAAGGTAAAAAGAGACGACATTGGAGTGGCAGGAAAAAGAGTTAACTTGAAATAATATCTTTGTAAGAGGTTTTTTACCCTCTACGGAAAATATTAAAAATGATTTCCCCAACTTTTTCCAAGTATGTTTTGGTATAGAGGTTGGGATTTGGACCTTACAATAGTTAAAAAAACTAGATCCAAATCAGGAAAGCACACATTTTTAAAACATGTTTTTTTAACACGAACGGTTTTGATAAATTGACAGTTTTAACGAAAACCACCATGAACAGCGTTCGAGTAGCCCAACCATAACTTTACCAAATTTTCAAATTGTTCTCCCTAAAAAATTTATCAAACATGAATAAAAACGTTTTAGAAAAAATGATTAAACATTGCACATTCTTGTTAAAATGCAAACAACTTTTGGCGATAAAAATATATATTCCAATATTAAATAATATATTTTGACTTGTAACTATTTAATTAAATTTTTTTTCTTAAAGATTGAGTAAGCAATTAAATTATTAATAATCCAATAAATAGAGAATATAAGACTACTTTTTTTTTCGAGTCTCTTATGAAAATTTGTTGGCTTACAATGTTTTAAGAACTCACTCCAAAAATCAACTGGATAAAAAATTTTCAAGAGGTCAGTCACGAATTTTTAAAATATCGAAAATGATTAAAATTCGGATTTTTTACTTTTAAATTTTTTCTTTCTCGTGGCAGCAATAGTTTATATTAGTATAATTATATCTATGCTGAAAATTTCAGCCCGACATTTAAATATTTAAATGGCACTTAAGAATTTTGAACATTGACCGATAATATGGAACTAATACTTTGAATAAGTTTTTGTATTTTTTTATAACTCAATTATTGTCATTTAAGTAAAATATAACTTTTGCATAACCAAAAATATACAGGACAGACTTAAACAATAAAATTTTGTAACTTTTGAATAAGCGAAAATATCTAAAAAATAAAAAAGTATGTAAATAACTTATTATTTCTATTTCTTAGGTTATATTTCCATTCATTATGATGCAAATTGATGGTGAAAATATCGAGAAGCTCTATTATCAATATTTGAGGGTCGCTCGAAAACGTTCAAATTACAGCACTCGGAAACATTCACAGTTCTTGAGCAAGGTTTAAATATTCAAATTTTGGGCTTACATTTTTAGCGTAGTCATGATTTCACCAATATAAACTATTGCTGACATGAGAAAGAAAAAAATTTTAAATAAAAATTAAAATTTCTATCATTTTTGATATTTTCAAAATTCGTAAGCGACCTCTTGAAAATTTTTTATCGAGCTGATTTTTGGAGAGGCTTCTTAAAATATCGTAAACCAACGAATTTTCATGAGAGACTCGACAAAAAAAAGTAGTCGGTTTTTTCTGGGGCACCCTAATATATATATATATATACATATACAATATATATAAGTATAAGTATATATATATATATATATATATATATATATATATATATATATATATACATATACAATAGATTTATCATAAATTTTCGAACATATATATTTTAAAATATAATGACAAGTTGTTTTATATTATTTGAAGGCGCTTCAAGCGGATTAGCAGGTCTTGATAAATATTAAACGTACATCTTATAATCAATCTCATGTAAATAATCTCACTTACAATGTTTCATAGCAATATAATAATTCAAAATTTGAAAACTGTATTCCTTCACATTATTTTGATAATACCAGCATCGAAACTTAAAGTTTCAGTGTCTCTACAGCCGCTTGAAATGACCTAATTTCAAGCCAATGCTGCAAACTACTACTACATTTATACAGCTGATGCTGCTACGAAAACATTCGATCGATTGGAATGATCTTGTCTCGATTTTATCACTCCTTCTCGTCTTGATCTCGAACTCAAAATTCATTATATTGTCTTGTCTTGATCTTAAATTAGTCTGAACTTTTCTTAAATTCATTTGAAATAGTTTACACAATTATATTTCATTGGTTTATCATTTCTAATTAGGATAGTTTTAAAAAATGTCTTGTATCTGTTATTTAATTTGTTCCGAATACAGATTATTTCTTTCATATTGTCTAACTATATTTGTCATAAGTTATAACATATTAAATATAGTTTATAAGTAATAAATTAAATAACTAGCATTCATGATAAATCTTTTTTTCCACCCATTTAACAATCTTTTCCAATTCTTGAGAAATTCTACTCTCAAGAACGATAGGTACTACTGTCTTTTTAGACGTATGTGTCTTGCTAAGTGCAAGCCTTAAACAAGAAATTCTTGCCAGATTATGACTCAATCCTGGACGAAGACTATAGTTGAAAATAGTTGCGCATAGCATGCTCAAAATTTGCTCAAGGCTCAGAATTGAACTTGGACATTCAGCAGATCTTGAGCAAGCCATGCGTAAGTACCTACTGTAAGTTACTGGTGCAAAAAATGCGTCAGACATTGTTTCATTGCATTTCTTTACGACATCTTTAATATTCTTGCGTATGATATCATGAGCAAGACGTACAAAAATTTTGATGGAGGTTTCTCAATACACGATCTTGCAAAAGACACATACGTAGAAAAAGACACTAGCAGCTAGGGATCATACTTAAGATACTTATTCCAAAATCATGCTCAAACACGTGTTACTAGAGATGCACCTCTAGAATATCGTAAGATGAAAATTCTGATTTATTTGATGCAGAAAATCTAGAAATCAAAACTACAATATCCACTTAATATTTCCCAATAAAATATGTAAATTTAAAGAAATATTTGATAGATAGCTAAATGTACAAGCACTATCACTTTTATCGTTACTATTTGATTCGTCCCTTTTTCGTTTCATTCTAACAAATATTTTCGATGGTCTCGGTCTCCTCTTGATAAGTTGAGACGAGATCAAGACAAGATCAATATGTCACGTAACGATTTAGATTAATTAGTTGTAAGATTGGAGAATTTGTATTAATTTTGAACTTAAATCGTTTCGCGGGCATTCCGCCATTACGCTGGCGGTGGGACAGCAGTCTGCTCGCAAACTGGTGCATGCGCGCAGCGTTTGTATAGGCACGTGTGTGAATAAATTTTAATTTGTAATTTTAAGATATAAAACAGTAAGACTTTATTATTTTATTATTATTATTATTATTATTATTATTATTATTATTATTATTATTATTATTATTATTATTATTATTATTATTATTATTATTATTATTATTATTATTATTATTATTATTATTATTATTATTATTATTATTATTATTATTATTATTATTATTATTATTATTATTATTATTATTATTATTATTATTATTATTATTATTATTATTATTATTATTATTATTATTATTATTATTATTATTATTATTATTATTATTATTATTATTATTATTATTATTATTATTATTATTATTATTATTATTATTATTATTATTATTATTATTATTATTATTATTATTATTATTATTATTATTATTATTATTATTATTATTATTATTATTATTATTATTATTATTATTATTATTATTATTATTATTATTATTATTATTATTATTATTATTATTATTATTATTATTATTATTATTATTATTATTATTATTATTATTATTATTATTATTATTATTATTATTATTATTATTATTATTATTATTATTATTATTATTATTATTATTATTATTATTATTATTATTATTATTATTATTATTATTATTATTATTATTATTATTATTATTATTATTATTATTATTATTATTATTATTATTATTATTATTATTATTATTATTATTATTATTATTATTATTATTATTATTATTATTATTATTATTATTATTATTATTATTATTATTATTATTATTATTATTATTATTATTATTATTATTATTATTATTATTATTATTATTATTATTATTATTATTATTATTATTATTATTATTATTATTATTATTATTATTATTATTATTATTATTATTATTATTATTATTATTATTATTATTATTATTATTATTATTATTATTATTATTATTATTATTATTATTATTATTATTATTATTATTATTATTATTATTATTATTATTATTATTATTATTATTATTATTATTATTATTATTATTATTATTATTATTATTATTATTATTATTATTATTATTATTATTATTATTATTATTATTATTATTATTATTATTATTATTATTATTATTATTATTATTATTATTATTATTATTATTATTATTATTATTATTATTATTATTATTATTATTATTATTATTATTATTATTATTATTATTATTATTATTATTATTATTATTATTATTATTATTATTATTATTATTATTATTATTATTATTATTATTATTATTATTATTATTATTATTATTATTATTATTATTATTATTATTATTATTATTATTATTATTATTATTATTATTATTATTATTATTATTATTATTATTATTATTATTATTATTATTATTATTATTATTATTATTATTATTATTATTATTATTATTATTATTATTATTATTATTATTATTATTATTATTATTATTATTATTATTATTATTATTATTATTATTATTATTATTATTATTATTATTATTATTATTATTATTATTATTATTATTATTATTATTATTATTATTATTATTATTATTATTATTATTATTATTATTATTATTATTATTATTATTATTATTATTATTATTATTATTATTATTATTATTATTATTATTATTATTATTATTATTATTATTATTATTATTATTATTATTATTATTATTATTATTATTATTATTATTATTATTATTATTATTATTATTATTATTATTATTATTATTATTATTATTATTATTATTATTATTATTATTATTATTATTATTATTATTATTATTATTATTATTATTATTATTATTATTATTATTATTATTATTATTATTATTATTATTATTATTATTATTATTATTATTATTATTATTATTATTATTATTATTATTATTATTATTATTATTATTATTATTATTATTATTATTATTATTATTATTATTATTATTATTATTATTATTATTATTATTATTATTATTATTATTATTATTATTATTATTATTATTATTATTATTATTATTATTATTATTATTATTATTATTATTATTATTATTATTATTATTATTATTATTATTATTATTATTATTATTATTATTATTATTATTATTATTATTATTATTATTATTATTATTATTATTATTATTATTATTATTATTATTATTATTATTATTATTATTATTATTATTATTATTATTATTATTATTATTATTATTATTATTATTATTATTATTATTATTATTATTATTATTATTATTATTATTATTATTATTATTATTATTATTATTATTATTATTATTATTATTATTATTATTATTATTATTATTATTATTATTATTATTATTATTATTATTATTATTATTATTATTATTATTATTATTATTATTATTATTATTATTATTATTATTATTATTATTATTATTATTATTATTATTATTATTATTATTATTATTATTATTATTATTATTATTATTATTATTATTATTATTATTATTATTATTATTATTATTATTATTATTATTATTATTATTATTATTATTATTATTATTATTATTATTATTATTATTATTATTATTATTATTATTATTATTATTATTATTATTATTATTATTATTATTATTATTATTATTATTATTATTATTATTATTATTATTATTATTATTATTATTATTATTATTATTATTATTATTATTATTATTATTATTATTATTATTATTATTATTATTATTATTATTATTATTATTATTATTATTATTATTATTATTATTATTATTATTATTATTATTATTATTATTATTATTATTATTATTATTATTATTATTATTATTATTATTATTATTATTATTATTATTATTATTATTATTATTATTATTATTATTATTATTATTATTATTATTATTATTATTATTATTATTATTATTATTATTATTATTATTATTATTATTATTATTATTATTATTATTATTATTATTATTATTATTATTATTATTATTATTATTATTATTATTATTATTATTATTATTATTATTATTATTATTATTATTATTATTATTATTATTATTATTATTATTATTATTATTATTATTATTATTATTATTATTATTATTATTATTATTATTATTATTATTATTATTATTATTATTATTATTATTATTATTATTATTATTATTATTATTATTATTATTATTATTATTATTATTATTATTATTATTATTATTATTATTATTATTATTATTATTATTATTATTATTATTATTATTATTATTATTATTATTATTATTATTATTATTATTATTATTATTATTATTATTATTATTATTATTATTATTATTATTATTATTATTATTATTATTATTATTATTATTATTATTATTATTATTATTATTATTATTATTATTATTATTATTATTATTATTATTATTATTATTATTATTATTATTATTATTATTATTATTATTATTATTATTATTATTATTATTATTATTATTATTATTATTATTATTATTATTATTATTTCTTTTTTTTTAGTTAAATGCTCAGGGGGTTATCCCCGGTAGTCCGACTCTACCGAGGGCCTCACCTGAGCGCCAAATCATTACTGCTGCGATGCTTCATCAACAAGATGATCAGCATGCGCAGCAGGCCAAGTTTCGTTGCCTTAGGAGACGGAGGGATCCGAGAATAACAGCCTTTTGCATCCGCGATGCCAAAAACTCAACTTGCGGAGAACAAGTTGGGATTTTAGCCAATGCAGACACAAAAGTCTGTTTCATCCCTCCTAGGACGCCAACAATAAGCACGACAAGGTTGACACGGTAGCCTGGGTAGAGTTTGCCAATTTCAAACAGGAGATCCTGATATATTTCGTGTTTGTGCTCTTCTTTAACCGTGATGTTATACTCAGCAGGTGCTGAGAACTCGATAACATAAATGTCACGAGCGGTTTTATCAAAGAGCACAATATCAGGTTTATTGTGATCGATTTTCCGCGTTGTTGCGAATGGCACGTTCCAATAAATACGGCAACGGTCATTCTCAACAACTTGCGGAATATCTCCTGGCAGATAAGGCAGCACTGGTGTTTTATCGATACCGTGAGTATGTCTTAGGTGGTAGTAAAGTACTCGCAGAGCAGCATTGTGACGCTGGACATATGCATTTCTTGCCAGCACAGGACATGCTGACAACAGATGCATAAGCGTCTCAGGATGTTGCTTACACACCCTACACAAAGTGTCGGGTAGCTGCATCTGGAGCACTTTAGCACGGTATTCAAGAGTATTGATAACACCATCTTGGCAGGCAAAAATATATCCTTCGGTCTCAGACATCAGGCCAGCTGACCTGAGGAAGGAAAACGTCAGCTGCTCGGACAAGCCATGTTCACGCACGTGTTTAAAGAACACGCTGTGCATGGACTTGTCCATATGTGTGCTGAGCAGTTTTTGTTGCTCAGCATTGCTGATGACCCTCTTAAATTCCTCCTTAGGGAGTTCGATAAGAGGGTTTACTCTTCCAAGACCGAGGGATTTTGCCGCGTAGATTGCTGCCTTATATAAAAACGTTCCCTTATGCCTATTCTCATGACTATGAACAATTTGCATAAGGAAGTCGTTTTCATCTGCAGTGAAATTGACAACCTCGTATGTTATACCCAAAACCAAACGATCGTGTAGACACTCCAAGCTCTGTAAACCTCTCCCTCCGATGTGCCGGGAAAGGTATAATCTGGTGATGGAGGATTTAGGGTGCATGCTCCGATTCATATTCATGACTTTGCGTGTCTTGATATCGAGATCTCTGAGTTCTTTTCGGGCCCATTTCAGAACACCGAAAGAGTAGAGGAGTACCGGGACAGCAAGCATGTTTGTTGCAGAGACTTTGTTTTTCCCGGAAAGTTCTGATGACCAGATTTTCCGGAGTCTCCGCACATACTCGCTGCAGAGAGTCGTTTTGATTTTCGAGGCGTCCTGCATAGGACTCCCGTCAATCCCTAGATATTTGTACGACTCTCCGGCGTCAAGATGGTCAATGACGCTCCCATCTACTAACTTGATATCCTCACGCACATCAGAACACTTACCCTTCACCAGATTAACGACCGCGCACTTGTCCAACCCAAAAGCCATGCCAACATCCCGGGTATACTCCCCTACAATATTCAAGGCTGTCTGAAGGTGTTCCTCATCAGAAGCATACACCTTCAGATCATCCATGTAGAGTAAGTGGGTGATCGAATACTTTCGATCATTTGATGGACCCACTGAGTATCCACGGGTGCGGCGTAGCGCAACAGATATTGGCAGCAGTGAGATACAAAACAGCAGAGGGCTCAGAGAATCTCCCTGAAAGACTCCTCGTTTGTACTGTACAGCTTCGGTTACACGTTTGTCGTTGCCACATGAAATGTGGAACCGTGTTCGCCAAAGCTGCATCGTACGCCGAATGCATCCCACTGTATCGCGATTGACCCCAAGGCATTTGAGCAAAAAGAGAATAAGCTCATGAGATGTTGAGTCAAATGCCTTGCGGTAGTCAATCCAGGCCATTGACAGGTTGCGCTGATAGCAGATCGCGTCTTGAATGACACAACGATCCACTAACAGATTCTCTTTGCAACCTGACAGGCCTCTTTTACTGCCACGTTGTTCGTATATCTGCTGCCATACAGGGTCTATCTCCTGCAGAATGCGATTATTCAAGATTTTGGTGAAAATCTTATAAACCGCATTCAAACAGGTGATAGGCCTGTAGTTTTTCGGGTCAGACAAGTCTCCTTTCTTTGGGATGAGCACGGTTCGCCCTTCTACAAGCCAGCATGGAATTGGTTCATTACCTCTGATGAACGCTGTAAAAATCCGGGCCAGATGACTATGGGTAGAAGTTAATTTCTTCCACCAAAATAGGTTAATGCCATCTGGACCCGGAGCAGCCCAGTTCTTACCATTGTTCAGAGCTGAACGAACTTCTTCCACGCTGACTTCGGGGCTCTCTTCATCAGCATTGTCGTTGCGATGTTGTCGACAAAATGCTTCGAAGTCGTTGAGAGCTGGAGTGTCACGATTCACGTTCGGTTGATCACCATACAACTCGGACCAGAAAGCTTCTACTTGCTCGATGGATGGGGAATCGCCAGAAACAGATGTCTTAGGTGTCAGAAAGCGTGAAGGACTTAACCGAAACAAAGAGTTATCGGTAAGCCGCTTCAGCTTTTTCTCTAGTGACTTTTTAGCAGTCACTAGAGCCCGCAACCTGTTAAGGGAACCTTCTTTGATATTAAGAAGATTCTCCTTATTCAGTGTGTGATGCTGATAGCGTAGTCCAGCCGCAATGCGGCGGACTTTGGATGTAAATGCTTTACGTGCATTTACATACTCAATCACACACTGAATGCGGGAGACATGTTTCCGGAGATCATCAATCTTTAGTGACAGCTGCCCAATGCGCCCTCTTATCTTTGCCTCAGGAGAAGAAACATTTCTCCTCGCTGGAGGTAAGAGTGAGGAAGCAGCATCATAGACAGCTTGATTGATGGTGAGCAAAATAGAGTCTTCCTGAATCCGGGCAGATAGTTCTTTTATTATTATTATTATTATTATTATTATTATTATTATTATTATTATTATTATTATTATTATTATTATTATTATTATTATTATTATTATTATTATTATTATTATTATTATTATTATTATTATTATTATTATTATTATTATTATTATTATTTATTTACGCAACATTGGCTAGACTGGTTGGTTCCATGAAGGAACATTTATTTCGAACTTAGTCTAAGTATTATTTTGTTACATGTGGATTAGTCCTCTAGCCTAATACGCACTGTAATATCATACTTTAGTTCATAGATGATAATTTTATTATAATCGGTTTCGCCCCGAATATACTTGCTGGGCTCATCAGTAAAGTTGATGCAAGTATATTATACTTCAGACCGATTAAAGGATGTTGAATAAATGATAGTGAATTCTCAGATGATGTTGGTGGTGTAACAAGTGTTCCAATCTTGCTATCATTTTTTGGTAGAATTCTATTTAATTTAAATACCCTGGTCAAAAATTTAAACATCTAAAAATAAAAACATGGCTTTGAGGTCGAAAACAGCGGGAAGTTTTGGGGCTGGCCCGCAGGGTCAACTGACGCCCAGATTTTTTGTTATTGTTATCAGTGTATTGTTCAAGTTATTTATTTCGTAGTCTTTATAAAAATAATAGTATAATATTGTAATGAGGGGTTGCTATCAATGAATCTATAATATAAAATAAATATGTAATATAATATATTATTCTTAAATATAATCAGTAGTATGGTGATACTGAAGTTACCTGATGTCAGATAATTTGTGGATTTTTGAAAAAGACTTAAAAAAAAAATATATTTGAAACAATTTAACCTTTACTTTATTAAATTTTCTACATGTATATATATTTAGGTTTTTTTTCTTTAATTAAAACACTTCTATGACCTGCGTATGACGTCAAAACAAGGTCATGTGTTCCCTGGGACAGGATCAAAATGGTAGCGCTTAGTTAAGAAAAAAATGAAAATATGCCACTAATAGAATTTCTAGCTTAAAAAAATCGCTAAATGACAATGGTATAAATCCTTTAGTTTTTTTCAGCAAACACGTAGCATTTATATTCTACAATAAAAGTTGAAGGACAAAAAATGCAACGAGTATTCGGAGCTATTAGATGTGAAACTGCTAAAAAAATTACAAATAATGTGCGTTTCATTTTTTACAAATCAGAAGACGATGAGAAATAAATCTTAGAAGATCAAGAGTGATGTGAGTGATGAGAAAGTGATGTACTCATGTATTGCAGATAAAAAATCTAATTTTTTAATGACATTACATTCAGAAGGAAACAACATGACGATAACGTATGAAATATGTTTACGATTGCTATAAGCAACTGTACACTTTGAAGACATAAAGAAACAAATAAATTATATTTTATTATATATAATGATTTTAAGATTAATATTTTATCGTACCTAAATAAGACCAAATGTCTTGGTTTTTTCCCTTTTCAATACTTAATTTAAACCAAGCTTGTTTGGATACATCCGTAAGTAAATGGTTCTTCCGAAAAAATGAGAAATTTTCCGGTCCAATAGCTTCAATCCATTTATTGAAATAAACTTTTAAAATTTCCTCATGCACTTCAAATAAATGATCGTCTCAAGCATTATATAGCCATAAAAATCCGTCTAAAATTTTTTCTGCGGGCAACAAGCTCAACGACATTAAGTAGTTCAATACAAGTCGATTATCATTATTATTAAAAATATTGACATTTTTTTCTCGGGCACAATCAAGTAGGATCTATAAATAAGTTTTATACCAAAAGTTATTAATTGTCATAGATGAAGATTTTAAATCGTCATAAATCGTTTTGAATCTTTACTATGGCCCCGAAATTGTAATATTATGTTACGATTATGGACGATTAGTAATTTTTTAACGTCATGAATCGACTTCAATCGTAAAATAATGTTACAATAACTGTTTCTGTATGAGGATTATCAACGATTCATAACAATTAGAAATTTTTATAGTCTTTACTCGTAAAATTATACTGCAATTTCTGATTTCATGTAAGGATTAAAAACGATTCATGACGATTTAGAACAATTAAAAATATTATCTTTTTTTGATACTTTTTAATCATCAATTGACGATTTAAAACGACTAAAACATTTTTTATTGTCACTAAGTGTATTTTTAAATCAGGGTGCTTACCTTGCAATGAGAATAAAAAGTTCCTTCTTTTGTTACATTTCCATCTTTCAAACGTGTTCGAAATTAAGTCATCGACGTTACGCGGACCATGGAGAGATTCCATGGCTCATTAACTTCGCACGGACCATGAGAGAGACTGCTCGCTCTCAGTACGCGAATGACCAATAGGAGTTAACTCGACCCCCTCCACACTCAGCTAAGACATCTCATTGGACAGCGCTTAACTTTTCCCCTTCTCCTTGAAAGCCAGGCATCTCATTGGAGCGCAGATACCGATGTCTCACACTCCGTCGAGAACATTCTAGAAGCCGGACTCTCGGGTATAAAAGAAGGTGATCTGAGAGCGGCGTTCATTCCATTCTGATCAGTCCTACTGTGAAGAATACTCTCCAAATAGCGAGCAAGGCTATCAGCGATTTAGAATAAATATTCAAGCGAGCAAGGCTTGAATATTCTCCAGCTACATCTCGACACCATCAGTTCTTTTTAGCACTTCCTCGTCAAGTTCTGACTAGCTCGCCTCAGGGCTAGTCTCACAAGAACTTTTCAATTTCACGAGACCTCAGGGTCTCCAGCTAGACTACTCGAGCAACCTAAACGGTTCTTCTAAGAACCAGCAGTCAGCTCACATCGTCGTCTCCAGCTTTAACGTCTATCTCTCAAACGGTCCTTCTCAAGACCCCAACGGCCTTTTTTAAGGCCACCAACTATCAACGTGAGAATTCGCTTCAGTCTAAAGTTCTACCGGCAGACTACTCGTTGAACAAAACGTATGTTTAAATTATGATCAAAATCAGTGCTAACACTTTCCAGTACATTTGGCAAAAAATGTTAAAGCCCGTCATTTATAAAAGCTGCATAATTTTCTTCCGAATTGTTAGTTACAGCAATCCATGAAATTGGGAAATTCTAAATAAATATTCGATGATTATTGTACATGCCAAGTATGGTTTTACATCGTTATATATTTGTAAATATACAAGCGAAAAAATAATAAACACTCGTGCGTGTATGTGTAGATTTCTTTCTCTAATTATTTTTTGATTATACTTACATATCCTTCATATTTTGTTAATACTGTGGTCAGCATTATACTCTGAACTTCAGGGATAGTGAATTTTGATGTTAATTCAATCGTAATATTACTTAAATTCGTGAAACCGTTTATGTGTTCGTGATCACCAAAAAAAAATTGCACAATGACCGTCACCGCTTGAGTTATCTACGAATTTTACATCAAAGCGACTATAATCATGAAATTTGAAGCTTACACCAGCAAGGGATTTGATTCTTTTTTAAAAACTGCAGAAAATTCATTTATTTCTCTCAACCTTCTTTTCTACTACACTTATTAAGTTAATTTTTTCACAGTATTACTTAATGGAATGTATTCAATGATTCGATCAAGCAATATTGAGCAGTATGCTGATGTCCGATCGGGAAACTAATCATTCGATTAAAATTCGACCCAGATTATGGGAAGGGGGGGGGGGGTATGGGATTGATACTGTAAGTTTATGAGGCCTGAATTATATGGATTTGATGATGGGGATATATAAGTTTATAATGTCAATATCTTATATTTTATCTAATCTTTTACAACTTCCCCCAGTTTTTACGACGTCGTAGTGGAGATTTACAATATAAATTCAGTTTCATGTTCCAATTCTGTTTAGTTCTCCGTCAGCTTTATTTTGAATAATAGTGTCGAGTTAAGTTTACACTAACTCAGTGCACTTGTAAAAAAACATTGTGTTGAAGTGTTATGTGTTATTTGAAGCAGTTTAAAGAAAAATTATATCGTAAATATCATATGTTATATTTTTTCTGTTTCATATAAACTATATGACTGTAACATAATAGATTTTTTGAATTTCACAGTTGGAAAAATGGATTTCAGAAAAGTTAATGAAACCGCTACATTAAAAGAGGTTCTACCCAAGAAAAAAATGTTTGAATTGAATGTTAATGGTGAATATCAAGTCATAAAGTTAAAGCTGGTTAGCGCCAAACTTAAAGACAGTTTCGTGGCATCGCTTAGCAATGATTTTGTGTTGATCTACCGTGGCATACTACTGCAGCTAGTCATGAGGATTTATCAGATTTGCAGACATCGAATGAGCTAATTGAAGAAAACTTATTCATTCGATACGTTGGTGGACAACATGATATGTTACAATTCTTCATGAAAGCGCAGAACTGATTTTATAAATAATATATATATGTACTTTAGGATATTTAATAAAATTGAGTTTATAATGAGCTCAAATTGTATTAATTTATTTATGCTATGGTAATTTTATAGTTATAAAAGAATAAAAACTAAATTAGGAGACATTTAACCCAATTATAAAAATAGTTAGAGAATGTTTTAAAGCTTAGAGGAATGATAACCCTGATTAAGAAAAATGATTTGAAATAATTCAAAACAATTTGAGATAATTAAAAACAATTTGAAATGACTCATATATAGATATACTCTTAACATGGAGCAAATCATTTTTCTTAATCAGGGAATAATTCTAATGTTTCTTCAAAAAATTTCTTATTTTATTAAATGTTTTCGATAAAGTGCCTGTTGCAAGCGAAAAACAATAATTTCAGTAACTGCTACGAATGTTCAACGTTTATTTCAAAAATTGCGAGTCAAAATCGTCTAGTAGATGAAAAAAAAATAATAGATATGATGGAAACATTCATCGATTTCACGAGGTTTGAAATACCAAATCGTAATTTTATTATTAAAGAAATCCGCGCGATTAATGCTTCCAATAATCGTTTTAATAAATGGGTTTATGATTGTGATGATTACATCTTTAAACCATCATCAGATGTCAACCATTCAGTTGTGACTAACGATATTGTTGATCAATGTGGTAACACGCATGGTATCATGTGGGACGCTGATGATTTGTCATATGCACCAATAGAAGAGGTGAGCGTAAAACTGACTAATAAAGATCGCAATTAATGTGCAACGAAACCAGAAACAGGTATATCTTAAAAATATCATTGATTGCGCCGTCCCAGTAATTCATCTAGAGTGCATTAAATTTTTCTCAGTGAACACTATTAACGTTTATGGTAAAGTTCTATGTAAGAATGTATTTCGTCCTACACCAGGACAACAGCATGCCTACGCTTTCCGTCAATGGTTTATAGAGTATTGGACGGCGGAACAAACATACAATATATCTGTGGAATTATTTTGAATATTTACCTGCAAAGCACCACCTGGGCATTACATGCTCAGACGATTCATTTCTTCTCCATTTTACCAACTCACATATAAGCTGTATTTGGGATAAAATATCAGTACATTTGCAAAAACAAAAAAAAATTATGGACTTAAATAATATTTAAGTAATAGTAATCATTATTTAACTATTATTTTGAATAATGTTAAATAGCATAAAAAAATAAATAAAATACATCTGAACTAAAAAAATGTTCCATTATTCCTAATTTTATACTCCAACACAATAATTAAGTAAAATTTATCTCCTTCATATTCATCTCTATATCTATTTACATATAATTAGGTCTAAGCCAATATAACTATGCATATGCCGTGACACTTTAGTACAGTTCCCTGTTTATAGCACCTCCGTTTGTAAAGCATCAGCCTATATCGCACGCGTTTATAACGCATCCGCTTATACGCCCGCTTACAACGCGCTCATTCAGTTGCAGTGTAGACATGCTCCCAAACTAGTAAGCTCTATTTTTGATAAAAAAAAAAAGAAAATAGTTGTTGTTGTTAAACGGAAAGCCCTGACTGTAGCTGAAAAAATTGAAGTTCTGAAAGAATATGACAGTAATAATAATAAGCTAATAAAGCGGAAAAGATTGGTTAAACTGCTAGGGATTCCAGATTCATCTCTCAGATCTATTAAGAGTCGTCATCAAATTAAAAAGAACGCTTTCGGCGGTGCGATGAAACCTCAAAAAGTTCGTGCAAGAAAATATGATGAGTTAGAAAAAACATTGTTGCAATGGTACAATCAAGCTTGCACACCAAAAATTCCTGTGAATGGTCCAGTGTTGCAGAGTAAGGCTCAAGAAATTTCGGCCATGCTAAGTTTAGAATTTTCTGGATCAAACGCATGACTTGTTCGCTTTCGTCAGAATCATGAGATTGTTTATAAACGTATTTCAAGAGAATCTGAGTTAGTATATGAATTAAGAATTCTTACCTTGGACACCAGCATTATTTCAAGATTAATTAATTAATACATTCTGATGTCTGTGATGCAGAATAAAATTGAGATAACAAACTTCTCCAAAGTCAACATTGTTTTAATGCTAGGAAGAAAAATATGAATTAGACATAATAAGAGCAAATAAATTAAACACAATAAAAACGTAGTATGACCTCAAGGAAAAAATTTAAAATCGGTTTTGCGAATAACGATTATGATGATAAGACGCTGATTTAACCCTTATTGATACCTTGGCAGTCAAAGTAGGTGCTTCAGAATATCTTTTAAGTGATCAAGTAAAATCGAATGAAAAGTTAGAAAAACGTTTTGTCAACACTCGTGAGATCTGTAGTTCGTGATACTCAAATAATAGCTAATATTGATCGTAAACTATCTAAACTTGATAAAATGGAAAATAAAAAGAAAGTCATAGCTCAAGAGCTTCACAAACTAGCACGAAAAAATTATACTCGTCGTCATGTTGACATAGGAGGACTCGATGAAACTTGGCAAACTAATTTGGTGGAAATGGTACCATATAGTTCTGTAAATAGTGGATTTAAGTATCTACTGACAATCATAGACATATTCTCAAAATATGCTTGAGCAGTTTCTATTCAAAGCAAAAGTGCTGGTAATGTCAGAAATGCTATGAAGTCTGTATTACAACAAGGGCGGCATCCTAAAGATTTACACGTTGACCAAGGCAAGGAGTTTTACAATAAAGAATTCAAAGATCTTTTGAAAAGTCATTAAATTCAGTTGTACTCAACATTTAGCGACCTAAAAGCATCTATATGTGAGCGTTTTAATCGAACTCTAAAGAATAAAATGGGGCAAGAATTCACAGCCCAAGGTAGTTATCGATGGATCGATATGTTTAAAAACTTAGTTGATGTATACAACAATACCAAACATCGCACAATCAAAATTATAACAGGGGTACTGTTACCTTGGTCGTCCTTAAATTCTTTTTTTTAAGGGCACCACTGGAAGGATTAAACGATCTTCCAGAACCGGTTCTTAATATTCAGGATCGGTGTAAATATTAATTGTAAGAGGAGGAAGAAAAAGGATAGCTTTATAAATAAATTAGATTTATTAAAAATAATAATTGTTACGTCCAGCTCAGATGCTGAACTTTTCATTCTTTTTTTATTATATTAAATTTTATTTTCTTGTTTAAATTACGTGATGACCAGATTTTATTTACTTAGTAACTCTAGAGCGATAAGACATTGTAGTTGTAAAAATGTTTTCAAAATTAGTGAACTTGCTTGCTCTGACGCACATTGAAATGCTAGAGTAAACAACCAAATGTGATGTTGATGACCCCTCCGGTCACTATAGAGAAAAGGCCCAAGTGCCATCTGGAAATTCTTTTTTAGAAAGCAGTTAAAGGATTATCAACAGAAACATACGAAAAATATTGAGAAAAAAAAATAAATGTTAGAATGAATTTTAACAGTAACTGATTTCAAAATAAATAAAATAATCTAATAAACCTTTCCTTTTTTAAGTGCATTTTTGTATCTATACGTAACATATCAGTATCTATCCGTAAACGTAAAACAGATGCCTAAATGAGATTTTAATGACACGTTGTCCAGAATATTCAAATAAATAATTTAAACGAAATAATTTTTAAATAAAAGGAATATTCAAATAAATAAATTTCGACTTGATAAATTTAAATAAAAGGAATATTGAAAATAAATAATTTTAACTGAATTTTAAATGAATAATCAAGTATAATACTTTTTAAATAAATAGAAGTTTATAAAAATAGAAAAATTAGGCTCAACGCCATTTAACAGTAAAATTTATACAACTCAAATAATAATCAAATACTAAAATTAATCATTTTTAAATAGTAAAAATTTATAACAATTAATAAATGAATATAATCAACGTCATTTAATAGTAAATATTATACGAATCAAACATTAAAGATTAGTAATTTTACAATATTATAAATAAATTAAAAAGTATTGTCATAAATAAAATATTGTACATGTGGGTGTATGTGTGGTTGCGCGCGCCCTTGCCGTTCTCCTAAAAATAATCATAGTATAAGGGAAAAGGACCCAAGAAAACTACATTCCGATTGGATGTAGTTTTCCCCCAAACAATAGACCAAATATAACAAAGTCTAACACATTATAAGGGCCGCAAAATCAAAAACAGTCAGGGTTTTTCAGTTTAGTCTTAGTCAGTTTTTCAGTTTGGTCTCAGTTCTCAGTTCCGGGTCAGTAAGGATAAGAAAATTCAAGTACAAGTGTTCTCACACTTACACACTAGTTCCGCGCTAGTTTTTAGGTAGATTTTTTTAAAAATCTAGATAATGTATTTGTCCTCATGGTCGATTTTTCAAGGAATTTTGTCATAACCTATCATAATTAGTTGAATAGAGTTCGAAAATACCATTCGTTGAGAAATTAATATATATATATCTCGCTTTGTTTTCCCTGTGTATACTGTATTTTGGACTTTATATGTACTACTAGCGCCCTCTAGGAAACAAAAAAAAATCTGAACCAGCTGTCAGATTTATACTTTATTTTTTTTATTATTATTATTTTTTTGCATACATAATTGTTTTATTGCAGCTATTTTTAAATCAATTGCAATTATAAAAAAAACAGTTGTAACTTATAATTAAAAAAAAAAACTATCCATCGATTTTTTTTTATTTCAATTCAAATTTAGTCCTGCGTTTATTTCGATCGACACCGCTATTTATAGAATTTTTTTTTCTATATACCAAATACATAAATAAATGTATTTATATGTATATACGTATATATATATAATTATATATATTTTTTTGGTTTAAGGGTTAGAGTGCATTTAATTTTAAAAAAAAATTAATAAAATAAACTTCACTTGAAATTCATTTTAAAAAAAAATCTAGTTCAGTCCAGTAAGGGGGCTAATATAGTCAATTCAAATGGATTGACGTAGAAGTAATTCACTTGACGATCAAATTACGAAATGTAAATAATTAATAAATTAAAAACACAATCGAAATTAGAGTTTTAATTTGAATTTATTACAATAATAATCAATATAGTATAATATAAATAAATGATATTCATTACAAACCGTAATTACTATTGATGGTTCAAGCACGTGTTGAAAATATAGTTTTCTTATTTTTTTTTGTTTATTTTATTTTATTTATTTTTTTTTTTTAATTTGAAGTTGCAGTATTTTTTTTTTTATATTTTATTAAGCTTATATGAGGTCACTTTCAGACAGTGTCCCTCATTTTTTTCAAATATTTGATGACTTTAAATTGTAATGAACGCATTCAAATTTTGGTAATTAATTAAAAAAAAAAAGTTAACGATTTAATCTAAAAAAGGACAACGCAGTTACAATTTCGCCAAGACATATATTAAAATAAAAATTATTTACAGCTCATATCAATTAGGAGTTAAACAAAATTTAGAGAATAAATTTCAGTAAAATCTTCATGTCACTATTATAATTTGGTTTCTCAAATCTTTAAACCTAAAATTTATCTACTAATATTTTTTGTCTAACTCCTAATTGATAACGACTGTGAGTAAGTTTTTTTTTTAAATCTATATCTTGGCTAAATTGTAACGGCGTTAAAGGTCCTTGAATATTTTTATAACGTGGGGGGCATTGTCTTCGAATGCCTGTAATATAGAAAATTTTTTTTTATTTAGTTTCAACAAACATACCTTTAAATAAATTTGAAATCAAAATTTATTATCTCCAATATTTACTTATAACTTTTTTTTTGTTATTTACTTTAATTTGTTTAAACAAAAATATACTCAACTTCGTTCATTATTAACATTTATTAACTCACCAATACTTAGTGTCTACTTATTGTTTATTTATTTATTTTTTTTATTGATCATTAAAAATATATAAATAAACTATTGTTGCTTAAATTTGGTGAAATAAAAATATGCTCCATGTTACTTAAAATCTATCAATTCAACAGTACTTAGTATCTAATAATATGTTTCTTGTGAATCAGTAAAAATATTTAAACGTTTCTTTACTTCAATTTGTTCAAACTAAAATATGCTCGATTTTACTCAATATAAAAATCTTTCAACTTAATAGTACCTAGTGTCTACTATTTTTTTTTTTTTAATCATTAAAAGTATATAAATAAACTTTCTTTACTTTAATTTGTTTTTTTTTTTTTTTTTAATAATGCCGAATTATTTTTTCCAAAATATCTTTAAACTCGTCAATAAGAGAAATATTATTCCAATGTGGCGGTTTCTCGGTCACCTTTACCAACGTATAGATCACCAACAACGCGTCCACCATCTTTAACTAGAAACACTTTCACTGTCGGTATTGCAGAATAAAGTAGATTTCACACTGAAATTATGAACACAATAACAACCCGCAATTAAATTTTTTTAAAAAATCTATTGTTGTATTTAATTTGATAAACGTTATTTTGCATAAATCTGAAAAAGTGATTTACGAAATTAAATCTACGTTCATGATCATAATTTTTTGAGCATTCTGACATCAAAGGAAGATTTCTAATCAATAAGAAAATTCTATCTCAACTATTTAATGTTTATATGTACATGTAGATATTATGTACATTAAATTATCATTAATTGATACTTTTGAAAGGTAAAAAAATTAAGTATTAAGTTTTAAGTATTAACTAACTTACGGAAAAGTTTTTCAACTTATTATTTATAGACTGATGATGATGACAACTGTGCATATATATATATATATATATATATATATATATATATATATATATATATATATATATATATATATATATTGTAACGGGGTAAAATTAAACTTATTCAAACAATTTAAATTTAAATTGTTCTTGAATTCCCCGCGGTTGGTTAGTTACCAAAAATCGATTAACCCCGTAATCTAGTTTATCGACTGGTCCCCGGAAAACGCCAATTTTGGAGACTCAGCCTCCCTCCCTAAGTAGGAACTAATAAGAGTGGGAAAATTTACGAAAATAGCCGAGGGGTCTCGGACTTAGATATTAGTGAGTGCACGAGGTGATTTTACACAGAGTCGGACGGACCGGCAACCAGACGAGCAGGAACTGCACGTGAAATACAAAGGTAAATATATAAGCTTTGGAGAGGTTACAGTGGAACCTTCCAGAAGCTATCATCAAATTAATAAATTGTAATCCTTGTATCCGGCAGGAAGCCGATACAATTATTGAAAGATATTTATTTGTACTGAATTGTTCGCAGATTAATTAGTTGGAGAAATTTTGGAAAAAACGAGTGGGAAAAGTGAGAACAGGCGAAGAAAATCGGCCGGAGGACTGGTTGTGGAAGTTAAGGACGCCACGATATTAGAAAAGAAAGAGGTAAATAAATTGTCGGCGGTTAGCCACAATTTATCAATAATTAATTTTTATGATTACTAAGTAATTATTATTCGTGAGCAGTCGCCATTTCCGGGTCGTTCCTTATAAATAAGATTCTCGGCAGAAGCCAGAATTCTTTTATTAATTAACAACGCGGTCCGTCGGATAAAATTCTCGGCAAGGAGGCCAGAATTTTAATTATTATTAATTATAAATTGAGGAAAATTTTCTCGGCAGGAAGCCAGAAATTACAATAGTCATTAAGTTATTGTTATATGATAATTTAATCAGTATTAATTAATAAGGTAAAATAATACTAATCAATAAGACTGAGAAAATTATTTCCGTAGCTAAGTGTTGTGATAAGTGATAAGAAATTTTATATTTAACTATTTAACTTTGAGTAAAATATTGATGGCAGTAAAATTAGTAAAATTTTGTTAAGAAAAAAATCTAAAGTTTAACGTGAAGAAAGAAAGACACGAAATCGAGAGAGATAGACTAAGACGCGCGAAGTAGAGCAGGATAGCGTCAGTTACTTGAGAAAGAATTCTATTACTTGATGGGATATTTTACTGGAAAATTTTGGTGAATTAAAATAAATGATTATATAAAAGAGGAAATTGAATTTAACTAAATTAAGAAAATTTTAAATGTTTGTGAGAAATTATAAGAAAATTAAATTCTGGGTGTGTGTGTGTGTGAATTAAGTTCAGTAGACGGAAAGTAGATTAATCAACGTGTGTGTGTGTGTGTGTGATAGGAAATAATTCCAGGGGAATTTTTTTTATTAATAATTTTGAATTAATTAGATCCAGGGGATCTGGCAAGTTGCCTATTTTGTTTAATAATAAGTCCAGGGGACTAAATTTTATTTAAGATCCAGGGGATCAGGCCGGTGGCCAAGTTTATTATAATAAGTCCAGGGGACTCAATTTTATTAAGATCCAGGGGATCAGGCCGGTGGCCAAGTTATTATAATAAGTCCAGGGGACTCAATTTTATTAAGATCCAGGGGATCAGGCCGGTGGCCAAGTTATTATAGTAAGTCCAGGGGACTAAAATTTAATTAGATCCAGGGGATCAGGCCAGGGGCCAATTAAATATTTTAATTTTATAGAGTCCAGGGGACTAAGTAATTAATGTAATAAAGTCCGGTGGACTCCGATGTAATAAAATAATTATAAGTAAAGTGAAACCCGGTGGGGTAAAATTTGTTGTGATAAATAAAATTGTTAATTATATTAATAAAAGCATTGTGTAATAACTTTAATTCCTCATCCTATCTCACTCTTATAAAATTCAACGACCCTGAAATTTTCTAAACTTAACATCTCCGGTTCTGGAAGGCCGAGTCTTATCTTCCAGTTGCGCCCTTATTAACAACAATTAATAAAGGGGCCAAACTTGGCAAGGTTGAAAATTACCCTGTTACATTGGCGCCCAACTAAATAAAAAAAAACCCAGAAAATTATGAGAGTGAGAATTGAGGAATTAAAATATTCGAGAAAAGGAAAGTAAAGAATTTGAATTTTTTTGTTGTTCGGTAAAAGAAAGAAGTTTGAAAATAATTAATAGTTCAGTTAAAATAAAATACTTATAATTATTTTATACAAGAAAATCTTGAAAAGAAATTCAAATTAATATAAAAGAAAAATAATATAAAATAACTAAGTAAAATAATTAAGTAAACTGAAAATAAGTTATAAGTTCTTGAAAGAAATTAAATAAAATCACTTATAATTAGATTATTAAAGAATTTAAACAAAAGACTGATTAGACAAAGAAAAATACATTATTTAATTAATTAAAATTAATCTCAAATAATATTTAAAAATAAAAATACCGGATTTGAAAAAATTATCAAATAATCACGTCGTGAGGAAGTTTGGTTGAAAAAATAATACCGGATTTACATAAATTATATTTTACAACTTAAGTAAAGAAATTTAAGTCGAGTCTAAATTTAGCATCAACTAAATTTTTCTAACAAAGAAATTAAACTAAAAGTAAGAAAAATATAAGTTTGTCATTGTGATAGAGGATTAAAATAAAATATCAAAGACTTTATTTAGTTACTTAAATAAATACTGACATCAATTTACTTAAACTTAAATACTTAAAATTAATATTATAAACAAAGTATTAAAAGATAAAACAAAAATGTTTAACGGTGGTAATAGTTTCGACCCAACAAGGGAAACGTGGGTAAATCCGGAATTAAGAAGGCTTTCGGCTGGTAGAGGTCAAAACCGTGGAAACAACACACGAAATCCAGGTTCGTCATCAGCAACACTACCAGTACCGACGATATCGATAAGTACAAACACCACGAATGTGATTACAACCACAACTAGCAGCTGTTATACAGCAGCTCCATCAATGCCAAATCCAACAGTTCTAAACGCCGCAAGCGGGTCGGGGGTAGTCCCACTCAGTTTGCCGGCAGGAAACAATGAAAATTTTGAAGACGCCGCAGTTGGGTCGGGAGGTTTCCCACTCAATTTGCCGGCAGAATACACAGGGAATCAGGACAATACAAATAGGTCGGGGAATAACCCACCTAATGTAACAGCAGTGGATGGACAAAATGTGAACAACGCACTCGGTCGGGAGGAGATACCACCGGATATACGTATCCTATTTGATCGTATGGATGAAAGTTCGAGACAAGTCCAACAAATGACAAGAACACAGCGATCGATTAATGAAGAAAACTCAGCGTCAATAAATGAATTGGCCAGAATGTTGAATCAAATGATGACAGCGCAAGGGGAATTAATGAACAGGTTCAACCCGCTAGACAACTCATGGCGTTCTTACTCGCCGGTGGATTGGAGAGCAGCTGAACTTCAATTTGGTACAACCGTTGCCCCGATGGGTCAAGGTTTGGCGAGGGGGAGTGGTCCAGCTGAAATAAGGCCACAACGACAAACAATTCAACCTCAAGTTCAACAACAGCAGCCGCGAGTTGAAAACAATAATCAATTCCAACAAGCTGGTCAACCTGGACAAAATAATCAACAGACATCAATCGCTGATCAATTAAGTAGTCTTCAGGAACAATTGCGTCAACTACAATTAAACCAGAGACAACAGTCAAATAGTGAACAGGGCCAGATTCCATCATATCAAAACTCACATCAAAGGAATCTCGGCAGGAATGTTTCACCTTTTGTAGAAGACAGACGTTGGAAAGACATCATACAGGGTTTGAAAATGGGCAATATTTTCTATCCTCAAGAAAATTTAACTGTTGACGAATTTTTACACGCAGTTGAAGCTAGAGCGAATCGAGAAGACTGGACGGATAAAGAACTTCTGAGAGTCATGAGCTATATACTTCATGGTGCTTCGTCTCGTTGGTATGACCTGAACTACAATAGCTGGTCGGGGTATTTACAATTCAAAACTGAGTTCCGTAAGGCCTTTGGGAGTCCTGCAACTGATCACCAAATTATTATGGATATAAGCAAGATGAGGATGAACAAAGGAGACAATGTCACAGAGTTCGTTTTGAAAATTCAACAGAAATACCAGTCTATGAATTTTCCACCACCAGTAGAAGATCAAGTAGCGTGTATTAGAAATCATCTAACAGACGAGCTACGGACGTTGGTCTTTGCAAGACAAGTACACACCTACGAAGGCTTATTAAATGCACTACACGAAGCCACAAGATGCATTGAAGAAGCTCAACAGTTATCGGTGCCTCAGAAGACAGTCAAGTTTCAAGACAAACCTAGATTCGGCTTGCTGCAATCGCCCACCAGAGAAACTGTCTATGAGGAAGACGATCAAGAGTATACACAGTGTAATGTAATAGAACCTAACTCTCAATCCACTTATAATAACAAATATGGTGTCCAGATGAAGACTAACAATAATTATAATCGCGTACCATATCAAAATAGACAACAAATGGGATTCCGGTCACGTATCAACCAGTTTCCGAGATCACCAGGTTTCAATCAAGCTCCAATATTTGTGCCAAGAAGCAACAAGCCGTGTTTTAATTGTGGTATAGTAGGGCACAACTTTGAAGTATGTGTAAATCCACGACAAGAAGTATGTAATATATGCTTTGGAATTGGACATACACGGGAAAATTGTGAACTGATCAAGTTCACAGAAGACAATCAAGTTACTGGTGCAAACAAGGAGAGTCCCAGAGCACAAGCGGACAATGGTGATGCGCGAAAAAACGAATAGTACCTGGTCCGAAATCCCCGTCGGCTCAGGTTGTTCCGGAAACAACAGAGGGGTCTAAAATTACCGATTTAAGAATTTTAAATGATCGAGTTACCAGCTCAGTGAGCCGGTCTGAAGATTCGCCGGCCAGCGAGGAGAAGCCGCGAAATCCAAGACCCGGCAGGATAGAGTCACATAGTACGGGAAATTTTGACTTGATAATCTCGTGGGTCAGAGATGACAAGCCGGTAAATATTAATGAAGTCGCTGAACAATCCATTCAATTTTTAGAAGAACCAGAGTTACATAATGAAGTTCCAGTTCAGCCAGATGCAGATCTCGGCGGTTTAATGGCCATTACAACAGAAGACAGTGACGATGAAGAGAGTGAACCATCTTGGGAGGAGCAAATTGAACCTGGGTTGGAACCAGAAGATACTGAGATAAAATTGGGGGAACCGCGTTCTCTGGAGCTCGGCAAGGGGGAGAGCCAGCTTTCAGAAGCGCCGGTGGTTGATCCCGGTCCTGCATCATCATCAAGGGAAGCTTTCCTTCCTGGAGTACTTCGAAAATATCCTCTGCCTACAGCTATCAAAACCCGATTGGCAGGAAGAAAGATCTTCGTTCCTGGTCCAGGTCCTCGACCACCGATAGTGACAGCTAGAATACCAGTTTCATTATGGATCTTTGGCATCAAATTAAATGGGATCCTAGACACTGGAAGTGAACGATCATACATCAATGCAAAAGTGTATGAAGACATTCGGGAATATGCTTCTGGAGATCTTCAACCAGACGCAACCAAGAAACGTGGAATTTTACTAGCCAATCATACTATCTGTAAGAGCTTAGGCGGAGCTCCATTCATCATACAAATTGGTTCTGTGGCCGGTGAACAATATCTAAGTGTTTTGGAAGACCTAGGGTACTCAGTGGTTCTCGGTATGGATTTTGTGTTACAATTTGGAGTAATAATAGATAGTAAAAATCGAATGTGGAAGTTCAGTGACAGCACGGAAATTCACCCGTTTCAAATCATCTCATGTAAGGAAAATATCACAAATTGTGCGTCCATGACAGCTGAGGAAGAATTGGATTTTGAAAAATTCATCGAACAAGAAATAAAAAGTTTTGAAAATTTACCAAATCAAGGACTGATGAATATTGTGGAACATGAGATCGTTTTGAAACCGGGGGCAACACCAGTGAGAATTAAACCGTACAGAAGAAGTCCAGTAATTAATGAAGAACTGAATCGTCAAATTGATGAACTCCTAGAGAAAAAATTCATTCGACCTAGTTATAGTGTCTGGTCGTGTTCGCCAGTGATGGTATCAAAACCAAACAATAAATGGCGATTTTGTGTGGATTATCGGCCAATCAACAAGTGGACTATACCGCCAGCTCATCCGTTACCTAACATGCTTAGAATTCTAAGTGCCTTACACGGGGCAATATGGATCAGTACAATGGATTTAAAGGAAGCATTTCACCAAATTCGTATGTCTCCTGCGTCGATTCCTCTCACCGCTTTTTCTGTGGAAGGACGAGGGCAGTACGAGTGGCTACGAATGCCCTATGGTCTAGTTGGGGCTCCCAGTACATTCCAGAAAGCTATGGATGAACTGAAGGATAGATTACACAAGAAACTTGTCGATGAAAATTTACCAATGAATTGGTCAGAAAAAGTATTTGCGTATTTAGACGACTGGATTGTCATCAGTGAGACTCTAGAAGAACACAAACAAATTTTAAAACTGGTATTCCAAATTTTCCGAGAAGCAGGTCTGCTGATTAATCCGGCGAAGAGTAAATTCTGTCGCCCGGAAGTAAAATTTTTGGGATTCATTGTCAACCAAACAGGCCTACATCCTGATCCAGAAAAGATAGCACCAATTGTAAATTATCCACGTCCAACGAACCGGAAACAACTTCGGAGTTTCCTCGGCTTAGTAAATTGGTATCATCGTCATCTGCAAGATGTAGCTAAAGCTCAGGGCCCGTTAAATAAATTAACCGGGGTGAATACTGAGTGGAAATGGGAGCAGCAAGAAGAAGAGTCGTTTCAAAAATTAAAGCAAGCTTTAATTGATGCACAACCACTTGCTGTATACACTGATGCCTGCGATACTGGAATCGGTGCGTTTCTGGTTCAGCGGGATGTCGAGACTGGGAAAGAATATCTCATCATTTGTCTGAGTCGTCAACTTTGAGGCGCTGAAACCCGTTATACAACAACAGAAAAAGAGTGCTTAGCCGTGGTGTGGGCTGTCAGGAAATTAAGATGCTATTTAGAAGGTGCTCCATTCACAGTGGTGACAGACCATGCGTCTTTAAAATGGCTTCATTCACTTCGTGATCCAAATGGCAGATTAGCGCGCTGGGCGATAGAACTACTGTCTCATCAGATTACCATAGAACACCGCCGTGGTACCGAAAATGAGGGTCCAGATGCTATATCTAGAATGTACGAGGATCAAGGATCGGAAGACTGGTTGGAGGTGAAAGATCGGCTAGAGGGTGTCCGCCATCTTCATCTCCAGGTGGCAAATTGGTATGAAATAAAATTTAATAACGTTCGTAAAAATCCAAATAATTTTCCAGAGTGGAGAATAGTTGATGATCAGCTGGAATACTATCGCCCTGACAACTTAAAGGCGATATTAGGTGACGAGAACGCTTGGAAACGAGTCTTGAGAGATCCAGAAATTCAAGAAGTATTAAAGAAGAACCATGAGGACCCAGATGCTGCGCATCTCGGGAGAGAGAGGATGTATGAGCGGATTAAAACTCATTATTATTGGCCAGGAATGTATCAAGATGTCGATAGTTTTGTGGGACAATGTGAAGTCTGCAAGAAAGCTAAATATAAACAATCATCGTCAAAGGCTCCGTTTCAAACAAGGCAACCTATCAAGCCTTGGGCAATAGTTGCTGCAGATGTCACTGGACCTTTTACAAGATCTCGGAAAGGAAATCAATATATTCTGGTTGTCCAGGATTTATATACAAGATTTATAGAACTTTATCCACTTCGACGTCACACGAGATCTTCAGTTGTCGATTCACTCCGTCGTACGTTCTCATTAAGGTCATACCCGCTGTTTCTGGTAACAGACAACGGCCGGGAGTTTGTGAACGAGACTTTAAAAGAGTATTTAAACACCGTGGGAGTTAAACATACTCCTATTGCTGTCGCACACCCTCAAGCAAATCCGGTGGAGAGAATTAATCGGACCATCAAGCCAATGATTCGTTCATACATTGACAAAGATCAGTCCGGATGGGATGAGCATCTCGGAGAATTTCAACTGGCGTATAACAGCTCATATCACGCCTCATTAAAATTGTCACCATACTTTTTGGTACATGGTCAAGAACCAAGGTTGTCGGGTAAAATAACTGACCTCGAGTTGGACGACATCACAACTGAAAATGATAAATGGAAATTACGAATCCAACGATTAGATGAACTAAGGCATAAAGTTGAAGCAGTCATGCGTAAGGAAAATGAACGACAAGAAAATTATCAAAGTAAAAATAATTCTATTCCGGAAGTAAAAGTGGGGGATGAGGTCTTTTATCCGAATAGAAAATTGAGTAATAAAAGTCAAAGATATAGCGCGAGTCTGGGTATGAAATATTTGGGTCCAGCTATCATAAGTAAAATAATAAGTCCGTTAGTAGTAGAACTCCGTAATAGTTCGGGTAAATTATTAGGAAACCATTATACCCCTGATTTAAAATTACCACGTAGAAGTAGACGAAATAAAATTAAGTTAACTGATTAAAATGAAATATACTAATAGAATTTTTATTACAGATGTATCAAAGAGGATGATTGTTTAACCGAGGCCGGGGGGATCCCGCCTCAAGAGGCCGGCAGGCAGCCGCCTCTGCAAGTCGAGGAGTCAGAGTCACTAGATGCCCAGGAGGCCGCTCGAGTTTCTACCGAGCCGGCAGTTATGACGAGAGACCGGATAGCCCACGCCAATCGATTTTTAATCGGTTGGGACCTAGAGTGGAAGAGGGTAAACCACCATACCCTAGCCGCTCGATAGAAGCTCGGGCCGGCGGATTTCAACGTCCGATAACTACTGCCCATCATCCTGCTACGGTGACTAAACCAACTGGCACTATGACCACGGTTGTGGCGAGCATTACAACCATGGCTGCTCCCGCTCAGATTCCGGTGGTGATTTCAGCTGCTAACATTAGAACTACTCCAGCTAACAACTTGTGTCCAACCACTCGCCCTACCTCCTACCCAGCTGGACCCAGTGCTCTGAGTCAGGCTGAGCGTAGGAGAAAAGCTAATAAGAAACGCGAAGAACAGCGTCGGGCCAAGCTGGAGAAGTTGCGTTCGGGACAAGAGCCCATACAGAACCCCGGATCAGAGTTGAGGATCTGGCGCCATATCGCCAGGGCCGAGGAATACGCTAACTGGCGGCAACAAGGACAGCCGCTGCTATTAAGTGAGCCGGTGGAGGCATCAGCTCCAGCTCCCATCAACACTATACCCGCGTCATCTGGGGTAAACGAGGCTGTCCCTGGTCCATCGTCGGCATGCGTTATTCAGCCGCTAAACCTAGGAGACGAAGTGCGAGTAACTGAACCAGCAGCTAAGGTAACCGCCGGGCAAATAGGCGATCCATTGCCTGTCGCCCCGGCAGCAGGATCTCAGGCTCCTGCGCATGGTGAAAAGGGGAAGAAGAAGAAGAAAAAGAAGAAGGGTAAGAACGGCCCGCACATGAAAGATATGGATTGGGTTTGTGGAGCTGAGCTGGCTGATGAGTGGGAATGGAGGTCAATCGATTCGGGATGGGAAGACGGAGCCCCAGTCTTCGATGATAGGAACGACGGCGAGGAGGTCCTACAGTTAGACATCGACTCTGAGGAGGAGGAGGAACAGTTAGGCCGGGGTGATCCCGCCTAACTTACTTCGATAAAGTTATTTTGATCAATCGATTTTCTACTTATATATATAAAACAATCAGTTAGGCCGGGGTGATCCCGCCTAACTTACTTTGATAAAACCATTTTTATTAATAAATATTCTATTTTCAACTTATTACCAGCTAACTTGTTTACTTCCGGATAACAACCTCTATCCTGGAGGACGAGGATGCAAAATCGGCGAGCCCGGGTGACAGTCTGGCAGGGGGGAGTGTAACGGGGTAAAATTAAACTTATTCAAACAATTTAAATTTAAATTGTTCTTGAATTCCCCGCGGTTGGTTAGTTACCAAAAATCGATTAACCCCGTAATCTAGTTTATCGACTGGTCCCCGGAAAACGCCAATTTTGGAGACTCAGCCTCCCTCCCTAAGTAGGAACTAATAAGAGTGGGAAAATTTACGAAAATAGCCGAGGGGTCTCGGACTTAGATATTAGTGAGTGCACGAGGTGATTTTACACAGAGTCGGACGGACCGGCAACCAGACGAGCAGGAACTGCACGTGAAATACAAAGGTAAATATATAAGCTTTGGAGAGGTTACAGTGGAACCTTCCAGAAGCTATCATCAAATTAATAAATTGTAATCCTTGTATCCGGCAGGAAGCCGATACAATTATTGAAAGATATTTATTTGTACTGAATTGTTCGCAGATTAATTAGTTGGAGAAATTTTGGAAAAAACGAGTGGGAAAAGTGAGAACAGGCGAAGAAAATCGGCCGGAGGACTGGTTGTGGAAGTTAAGGACGCCACGATATTAGAAAAGAAAGAGGTAAATAAATTGTCGGCGGTTAGCCACAATTTATCAATAATTAATTTTTATGATTACTAAGTAATTATTATTCGTGAGCAGTCGCCATTTCCGGGTCGTTCCTTATAAATAAGATTCTCGGCAGAAGCCAGAATTCTTTTATTAATTAACAACGCGGTCCGTCGGATAAAATTCTCGGCAAGGAGGCCAGAATTTTAATTATTATTAATTATAAATTGAGGAAAATTTTCTCGGCAGGAAGCCAGAAATTACAATAGTCATTAAGTTATTGTTATATGATAATTTAATCAGTATTAATTAATAAGGTAAAATAATACTAATCAATAAGACTGAGAAAATTATTTCCGTAGCTAAGTGTTGTGATAAGTGATAAGAAATTTTATATTTAACTATTTAACTTTGAGTAAAATATTGATGGCAGTAAAATTAGTAAAATTTTGTTAAGAAAAAAATCTAAAGTTTAACGTGAAGAAAGAAAGACACGAAATCGAGAGAGATAGACTAAGACGCGCGAAGTAGAGCAGGATAGCGTCAGTTACTTGAGAAAGAATTCTATTACTTGATGGGATATTTTACTGGAAAATTTTGGTGAATTAAAATAAATGATTATATAAAAGAGGAAATTGAATTTAACTAAATTAAGAAAATTTTAAATGTTTGTGAGAAATTATAAGAAAATTAAATTCTGGGTGTGTGTGTGTGTGAATTAAGTTCAGTAGACGGAAAGTAGATTAATCAACGTGTGTGTGTGTGTGTGTGATAGGAAATAATTCCAGGGGAATTTTTTTTATTAATAATTTTGAATTAATTAGATCCAGGGGATCTGGCAAGTTGCCTATTTTGTTTAATAATAAGTCCAGGGGACTAAATTTTATTTAAGATCCAGGGGATCAGGCCGGTGGCCAAGTTTATTATAATAAGTCCAGGGGACTCAATTTTATTAAGATCCAGGGGATCAGGCCGGTGGCCAAGTTATTATAATAAGTCCAGGGGACTCAATTTTATTAAGATCCAGGGGATCAGGCCGGTGGCCAAGTTATTATAGTAAGTCCAGGGGACTAAAATTTAATTAGATCCAGGGGATCAGGCCAGGGGCCAATTAAATATTTTAATTTTATAGAGTCCAGGGGACTAAGTAATTAATGTAATAAAGTCCGGTGGACTCCGATGTAATAAAATAATTATAAGTAAAGTGAAACCCGGTGGGGTAAAATTTGTTGTGATAAATAAAATTGTTAATTATATTAATAAAAGCATTGTGTAATAACTTTAATTCCTCATCCTATCTCACTCTTATAAAATTCAACGACCCTGAAATTTTCTAAACTTAACATCTCCGGTTCTGGAAGGCCGAGTCTTATCTTCCAGTGGCGCCCTTATTAACAACAATTAATAAAGGGGCCAAACTTGGCAAGGTTGAAAATTACCCTGTTACAATATATTTATTTATTTTGAATTTGAATACTTGTTACCAAAAAATTTTGATTGCATTTTTATTTAGTTTGATAGTTATAATTCACCCGGATCAAAAATTTAGATCTGTTTTAAAATAAATGATAAATTGAAGTATTTTTTTTTTTCTTTAATTTTAATTTATTAATCGTATTTATTTTATATAGTAATTCAATCTGTTTTTTCCCGTACTAGTCATTATCTAGGCCAATATCAGACTTATTGTCGCGTGATATTTTAGTCTGTTTTAAATCGCGTTTAGACTAAAAACTTTTTTTTTTTTTTGTTATAATTATTGGGCTGTGTTCAATTGTTTTTAAGGACAAAAACAGACTTTATTTACTATAATTTTAATTTTAAGTCTGTTATTAATCGCTTCTAGATCAAAAACAGGACTTTTTATAAATATAAATAATACTAATAATAATCTAGATTTATAAATTGTTATTTTAATTTTTTTGATATATCAAATATATTTAAAACATGCTAATGCGCTTCCGTAATAAGATGTCACAAGAATTTTGATGGTTTCTAATGCCAAAATATTTTTTCGATTTTATTCAGTAAATTTAGAAAAATTTCTTAACATTTTGAGAATTATGATAATACTTTCATTCAATACTATAAATATTCAGTCAAGGAAACAAAAAAAAAATAATAAAGCTATCAAACGTTCAATAGCTGCCTACATTTTTAAACAAAAGATATTAAATAAATAGTAAACAAAGCATAATCAATTTTGTAACTTAAAATATTGTTATTTTTAATAAATATTGTCAATAAATAAAAATATTACAAGTCCATGATTTAATGTAGTTTTGTCCTTGCAAACTTTCAGAACTAAAACTTTAAAGTTCAAGAATGAATCTAGAATTATTAATCTTAAAATTATCTATAAAAAGTTCCAATAACATTTTGTGATAAGTTCAATAGTTTCACCGGAAAAGTAAGATCTCAAAATTTACTATAAATTTGACTTCAAGCTCAAATAACTTTTGAACAGAAGGATTTATCGCAAAATGATAAGACACATTTTTTGTAGAGCGTTAGATTTCCTACAAAAATCTTCATTACACATAAAATCCGTTAATTGGTTTGTGAGCTAGAAAATTCTAAAAAAAAAATCTGGGCAACGGTTGGCCGCCTGTGGGCCAGCCCAAAAACTTCTCGCTGTTTTCGAGCTCGAGGAGCTCAGAAATGACTTATATGGTCGACTTCAAAATCTAATCAGCTCTAGAACTTGATAAAACGCGTCGATTACCGCCTTAGCCATCTCAATCGGATAATTCGTTCGAGAGTTATCGCGGGAAATAGAAATGGTAAAATACGGTTTTTTGCAAGTATTTATTTGAAATAACTGAACTAAATAATTCCAAAATCTGATCAGCTTTAGAATTTATTAAAACGCGTCGATTGCCACCTAAACCATTAAAATCGGGTCATTTTTCTAAAAAGTATCGTGGCAAAAAGAAATAGTAAAAAACGGTTTTTTTTTGCAAATATCTTTAAAATAACTGAACCAAATGATTTCAAAATCCGGTCAGCTTTAGACTTTTTTAAAACGGGTTGATTGCCACTTCAAACGTGAAACTCAAATCATTTGTCAATGAAATATTGTGGGAGAAAAAAATGCTAAAAAACGGTATTTTCCAAATATCTTTGAAACAACTGAACTATTCGATTTCAAATTTCCATTATCTTTAGAATTAAACAAAATACGTCGATTACAACATTAAACGTTATAATCGGTTGATTAGTTTAAAAGACATCGGCGTCAAAATGTTGAAAAAATAACATTTTATGAGCTCTTAGAGCTCGAAACCAGCGGAAAGTTTCCGGGCTGGCTTGCAGGGCCAACCGATGTCCAGATTTTTTATTAGGTAAATATCAATTCAGATGTAATTAAATTTAAGAAATGTTTTTGATCCATAAAATTTCTTTATTACAATAAAAAAAAAGAAAAAAAAAATTATGCGTGTTCAACTTTTTTCTTTTAAAACTCTTCTCTAGGAAGGTTGTCATACCGCGGATGATGTAGTTGGTTGGTCAGAGAGATACCGTATTCTTTCATAATTTCATTATAAATTTATTATTTTTTTTATTATAAGCTTAATAAAAATAAATCGACTCTTGCTACATCTTTCTTTCTTTATTTTCAATCCATCGTACATGATAATTTTCTAGTATTTGTAACTGAATCGTATTATCGTAAATTTTAGACATAAATTCTGATTTACTTTTTTTCAAGTTACTTTTAAGTTTATATGTAGCAAGTTATCGATTTCTTTTTATTAATTATCTTAGTTCTAATAAATTCGATAGTCGTAGGTGTTTTACTTTTATAGGTAAAATATAATACTCAATATTTGTAGATTTTGTGGATTGATACAAATATACTATAGCTTGAATAGTATAATAATAGACTGCGATTTGCGACTTTTAGCAATTTATACTAGTCACAATTAAAGTAATTTTGGTTGGATTCTTGCAACTTATTGCAAATATACTATAACTCACATAGTATAATTTGAGTCTGCACTTCGCGACTTATTAGCAATATATACTTGCTGCACCAAAGTAATTCTAACTTGGTCTTGGCGACTTAATACAAATATACTATAACTCGAAAAGTATAATTTTAGTGTGTGTTTCGCGACTCATTAACAGTATTTACTAGTCGCAATTAAAGCAATTTTGGTTTAATTTTTGCGACTTATTGCAAATATACTATAACTCACATAGTATGATTTTAGTCTGCGCTTCGCGACTTATTAGCAATACATACTTGCTGCACCAAAGTAATTTTGACTTGGTCTTTGCCACTCAACGCAAATTGACTATAGTTCGAATAGTATTATTTTAATCTGGGTGTCGCGACTAATAAGCGTCATATATACTAGTCACAATTGAAGTAATTCAAACTTTGTTTCTGCGACTTATTACAAAAGTATTAGTTCTTTACGAGTATAATATTCGTTGGTCATCTAGCATTTACAGTATTTCAGTTTGCGCTTCGCGACTTGTCAGCAATACATACTAGGTGCAATTAAAGTAATTTTAGATTTTATTTAATATGCCGAAGGTTAAAAAACAATCTGCTAAAAAACGAGCAGAGGCACAACGTGCTTCTAAGAAAGGGTTCCGTGCCAATGATGCACATCGCCTTTTAGAAAATACTAAAAAAAACAGCTTATGGCTGCACTGCGAAATTATGAAAGTTATCGTATTCAAGAGAAAGACAGTAATAAATATTATAAAAGCATTGTTCGTAAAAATGAGCATTATTGTACTCAAGAAAATATTAACCAACGATATTTAAAGTCTCAGATACGTCAAGATAGTGATTATTATCAAAAAGAACTTGAGAGAAATAAAATATCTCGTCAAACCCAAAGACAGGATTACCGAATCCGAAAAAGACATAATGATGAAGTAAAAATCGCAATGAAAAAAGCTCGACTCCATAAAGACTCTGGTCCTAAAGTACGTGAACTTGAAAAAGAAAAAAAACGTATTATGCGCATGAATGATAAACTCAAGTATAATGCCGTTTTTTCATTAAAAATTGGGAAAAAAGCTAAATGTGGTGACGAGAAATCAAAGTTATACCATCATGTTTTAGAAAAGCAACGTGAATCAACTAAAACTTGCATTTGTTGTATACGTAAGCTGTACGATGGTATAACAAAATTAACAGCTTATAAAAAAGAAATTATTGATAACAAGAATCTCAAAGCTTACGCATATAATTTCAAACAATCGGAATTTATATTTAATCAATGCTGGAATAGCTTGCGAGTGGGTATTGTTCCGAAACGAGCTGGGACAAAGAATCTTTCTTTTCCAGACATTTCCGAATGTCTTAAACGTTTGAGTCCATTAGGTGTAAGATTAGTTTCTCCTTGCTTGCCTTTTTTGCAAATAATATCTCTCCAACAATACACTGCAAATCCGCAATTATCCCTGAAACGAAATATTGTGAATATTCAAGTTGATGTTGGAGAAATGATGAAGTGTTTGCCTCGACTTCCTGAAGAGGCTCAAGTAATTCAAATTGTATTAAAACGTAAAATGGAGTATAAGTCTAGTTATATGGCCGAAGCTATTATAGTTAATGATGTAAAAAATTCTTGGGAGTTTCTAGAAAACTCTACACTGTACAAAAGATACGGTATTAAAGAAAACGAAGAATTTTTTACTCAGCTTACTCAAGGAACATTTTCCTTCATTGTCGATGAAAAAGACAGAGAATATCTTTCACATCCTGAGAATGAATTATTTGGAAAATTTTTTGATGACGATGTTAATGATAACGACAATAATGACTATAATGTAAATTTTGACAATGATGATATTTTAATCATCGATCAGAATCGTGAAATGGCAGATCTGACTCGAATCATTGCCCCTGGTGAAAATAAGGCTCCAAAACCAATGTATGATATTCCATATTATGAAAATATTTGTAATCCCCATCTCTTTGGAGGGGAACCTTTCGATGAACTAAAATTTTTGTCGGCTAATGAAAGGCATAAGTTATGGTTGACCCATAATGATCCCCGTTGTCGACATGACCCTTCTTTCGTTCTCTTACTCGGTCAAATGACTGTACAAAAACGTACCAGAGATTCCATGAATTTCGTCACTCGTCGTGGTTGTAAAAACGAAGCGTTAAATGCTGGTAAAGTATTAGAAGGCACTTTAGTCGATGAAATAATTAATCTGAACGAGGCATATGAATGCTTAACTCCCATTGTTGGCTCTCCAGCTTATTTAGAAGACAAAAAAAAAATTCTCATTGCTAAAATAGCACAAATTGACACACCACATATATTTCTAACCTTTTCATTAAAAATAGAAGAGAATCCTTATTTACTACGAAAACTGTATGAAGAAGCATACAATAAAACTATTAGTTTACAAAATGTTCTTGATCTTAAAGAAAAAGCATTATTAATTCGTAACAATCCAGTCACCTGCGCTCGTTACATTCATCGTTATTTCTCAACAATAATTGAATGCCTTAAAAAAATTAACGGTCCCTTTGGTAAATTCAATTATGTCGATGACATGGTCCAAAAAGATGAAGTTCAGCAAAAAGGTAATTTGCATCGTCATATGGTATGCTGGTTGAAAGACGCACCAAGATTTAATCCAGAAGATAGTAAATCGGAAAAACGTTGTGTTGAATTTATAGATACGTTTATGACTTGTCGATTAGACAAAAACAACCCCTATGTTATGGGATACCAAATCCATAAGCACACTTTTACGTGCTACAAAGGTGCAAAAAATTTAAAAGCCTGCCGTTTTCATTATCCATTACGGCCGATGCCTAAAACAAGAATATTATCTAAATTGCCAGTCGTCGAACGAAATGAAATAGTGAAATTTAATTTCGAAAAAATAAAAAATTATCTTGACGAATTGAGTAAATTGCCTCGAGATATACCATTTCCGCAAATTTTATTGGAGCTTCAAATGTCAGAAACTGACTACATACAAGCTGCTAGATATTTTTTAAACACCATTCGTGTATTTTTGAAGCGCGAAAGCAGTGAAATTTTCGTTAATGGATATAATATCGATATTTTAAATCTACTAAAATTGAATATGGATATCCAATTCATTTGTGACGCATACGCATGTGTCAATTATTTAACCGATTATGTGGTTAAAGTTCAAAAAGATATGGCCAAACTATTGAGAGATTTAATTGAGCAATTCGCTCAAGAGGACTTTACTAATCTCGACAAAGTGAAAAAATTCGCTAATGTATTTATTAATTCAAGAGTTCTAGCAGCTCAAGAAGCTGCTTTCCTCGTTCTTCATTTGCCATTTTTCAAATCAAGTCGAGTTGGAATTTTCATACCCACACTCCCAATAGAAGAACGGAGTCGAGTAGTGAAACGCAAGAAACAATTGTCCGAATTGCCACCTGAATCAACAGATATTTATCAGGACAATATTATCGATAAGTATTGTAATCGTAACGAACAATATCTTTCGATGTGTTTAGCCGATTTTGCTACAGGATTTAGCGATCCCAATAAACTCCAGAAAAACGAAGATGTGAACGAAAACAACTCTGATTTAGAAAATGAGAATGAAAATAATATCTTTGATAATGACAATCATCTTGAGAACGAGAAAAACGATGTAAAAGAACGCACAAAGCGAAAAATCTTGCGAACTCGTCATTATAATAAATTTCAAGATCCAGCAAATTATTACCGAGAACAATTGCTTTTGTTCTTGCCATTTACTGACGAAAAAACAGAAATTCAAGATGCAGATCATCAAAAAGTTTATAATAAAAATGAAGATTTAATTAAAACACATCGAAAATCAATATATCAAATGGATTGAAGTTTTATTGAAGATATCTTCAAAGATGTCGAAGACAATATTGCTAGCGACAATGATGATGAAAAAACTGATTGCTTTAATTACGAAAAAAAGTCAGGGCAAAACGAATTTATCGATGTATTTTCTGAAACCCGAAACAAAGACTCTTCCGATTCTACAGAAAAAGACTATAAAAATAAGCGTTCCAAAAGTTATGAAAGATAACGATATCTTAGAATTACTTTTGAAGGCAAACGAACAACAGCTCCAAATAACAATGCATTGTTTACGCGTTCAAAAACTTGGTTTATCACTTCGTTTATTCATTAGTGGTCAAGCAGGAACTGGGAAATCTTTTCTAATTAAATTAAAATATCAAACGATCTCTGATTATTATAATAAGCGAATTGGCTGCTTAGATATTGAATCTCCTAAAGTTATTTTAGCTGCTCCTTCAGGAAAAGCTGCATTTTTGATTGAGGGTGTTATGATTCACAGTTGTTTTAATTTACCTTGTGATAATAGGAACGGTAATCTGCCTTCATTAAGTTCCAGTGCTGTGACATCATTAAGATTTGAAATGCGTGACGTAAAAGTAGTAATTATCGATGAGGTTTCAATGATTGGTCGAAATCGCTTAAATCAAATCGATTCTCGCCTTCGATAAATTACTGGTGAACATTTACCTTTTGGTGGCTTATCGATTATTTTTGTTGGTGATTTAAGACAACTTCCGCCTGTAATGGATAAACCTATTTATTATACGGCACAGCATTATTTAAGAGACAGAAAACTAGAATGGTATAAAAAAAATCCCAATAAACCTTTTCAACCAAATATTGCTGATCCTGCATACAATGAATTGTTTGCATCCGATAATTGGGCTGATTTTGAATATTCTGAGCTTACTAAAGTTATGCGACAAGATAACGTTGAGTTTATTGGTGCTTTAAATAATCTTTCAATGGGAACAATGACTGAAAGTGATATTAACCTAATCAAATCACGATGCAACTTGAAAGCCGTACCCCATGATGCTATTCATCTTTTTTTTACTAATAAAGATGTTGATGCTTATAATGAAAAGATAATTACAAATATGCCAGGTGAGTTTGCGAACATGAGGCTGAAGATCATATTCAAAGTGAAACAAAAATGAAGAATAAAATGATTAACAAAACTATTGACGCTCTTAACAAGATACCGACCAATCAAACTGGCTGTTTGCCGAAGACTATTTTCACGAAAATCGGTTCTAAATTAATGATCACTTGTAACATTAGTACGAAAGAAGGATTAGTGAATGGAGCAACAGGAACTCTCAGACATGTTACGACAGAAAAATGTACAAATAAAATTAAAATCATTTAGTTGGAATTTGAGTCTCATGATATTGGACGAATTACTCGTAGCCGCTAATTATCTTATCTTAAAAAAAATAAGTTAAATATGAATCTTGTTCCAATCGTACCCATAGTTGTTACCGATATTGCAGTAGGTAAAAAAAACATTGCCGAAAGCAATATCCATTAACTTCTGCAGAAAGCGTTACGGTTCAAAAAAAGCCAAGGTCAAACATATCCGTTTGTTTGCGTCCATATAACAAAAATGACTCGAATAATGCAATATGTTGCATTTAGTCGTGTTTGTAATGTTCATCATCTTTTTATCGTTGGTGAGTTCAAACCACCACTTCCGTTAGACAATACTAGTGATCTTAAGGTCGAATTGGATCGCTTAAGGAATGAGAAACGATTAGTAACTTTTGAACAACCATTAGAAGAATTAGTAGGAATAAAAATTATTTTTCGCAATGCTTTGTCATTACATAAATATATAGGATGTGTCAAGATTGATAAGTGGTTTTATGGAGCCGAGGTATTAATTTTTGCAGAAACTCGAGCAGTACCCACAGATAATGTGGAAATTAATGAGTTCGAAATTGTCCATAGATCTGATAAATGTAACATTGGAAGAAACTTTCACCGAGGGCTAATTGCTTACAAAAAAAGCAATATTAATAACGTTGCTATTGTAAATAAAATAACCCACGATTCTCGTACGAAAAACGCTGAATATGTTGAACATGTTGATTTAGTTGCATTAAAAATAAATGATCTATTTGTGATAGGCGGGTATAGATCACCCCATGCATCTGTAGGCTTGTTCAAACAGTGCATGAACTGCATGTTTGATGCTTGTACGACAGAAAGTAACCTAGTTATCATTGGTGATTTTAATAATGATTGTTATAGAAACGATGTCTTATGGTTGGAAAAGTACATGAATGAGAATAGAAATTTAAAACGAGCATTAGCTCCTGGGCTTCCAACAACTAATTTAAATACACAAATCGATGTAATCTTTACTAATCAGATTGATTATGTTGCGGGTACTTACGAAAGTATTATTTCAGATCATAAACCCATTTATTTTTGTAACAATGCGAATAAATTAATGAACAGAACTTTGCTTGATCATTCGAAATCATCAAAGCATATAATCCCAGAACCAATTTATCTCAATCGAGAAATAAAATTTGAACCCATAAATAACAATAAAAAAAAAATTATGCTGAAAACAAATCTACGGAAAAAATAAATAACCCTAGAAACAAAAAACCAGTGCACAAAAATGATTTGTCTAAAAAACAACAAAAAAATTGTAATCCTATGTTGACAGTCAAAATTTCAGAAATATCTTCTACACTCACGAGTAAAATTTTATTTAACACTGCGCAAAGTAAAACTCTAGAAGACATTCAAGTGATTTGGCAGCAAAACCATGATATTATTTTTAAAACCTCCACAGAAATTGAAAATTCTACAGAAAAAATAATTTCAGAACGCACTGAATACTTTACAAGAAATCATCTATATTCCAGATATGAGTTGAAAACATCAAATTTGTCTATTGAAAATACACGCATCAACCATACACTTAATTATTCCTTCATGCTAGTAAATGTTTTATCCGATGGTAATTGTCTTTTTCAAGCACTAGCTAATTTGATTTTATGTCACGAAGACAGGTTTATTGATATCAAACTGTTTATAATTAATCACATATTATCTAATAAGTTTAGGTATGAGCCTATTATCTATTACAGTGGTATTCCTGTTATAGACGAACAAAAAAACTCTAAACAGTTTCCTTCAGGAGATGATGTTTTATTGCGTATGGTGGCTCGCAGTAATGTATGGGGTAATCATGGTTCTATTTATGCTATTTCTGTTGCGTTAAAAATCAATGTAGTCGTTGTTGGTGTTGGTCGTTTTACACATAAAATCATTAATGTTATGAAATATTCACCATCCGATGCACGATCGATAACTCCTATCACTTTAATCAATGAACTAAACTGGCATTTTGTCCCTGCTCATAGGAAAGTTGACTCTACTAAATTTGATGCCCAGATTTGGAATAATCAACAAGTCAGTGTTATTAAAGTAAATCAACTTTTGACTTATTCTTGTGATAAAGCTGATAATAGGAATAATGTTTACCAAAACATACAAACGGAAAATAATTTCCCTGAATACCTTTCTGGTCCACTAGTCGATGAAATTTTACAAAAAATTTGTAGAAGCAAATGCCGGTTAGATATACAAAATATTGAAAAAGAAAATCATCAGTTTATTTCAAAATTTTGTGAAAATATTCAAAATATTCAAGTAAGTAATAATCGAAAATCAACTAGAGATTGTAACACGAATAAAGAAAGAGAACGATGTCGTTTCCCAGAGCTGCTTCTTGAAAATTTTGAAATTTACGACATTGAAGGAGATGGTAATTGCTTCTATCGTGCAATTGCTAAATTGTTATTTAACGACCAGGATAAGTATACACCAATTAAACTTTTTACGATTATTCATATTCTTGAGAATCTAAAGTATTACGAATTATTATGTAGAAATGATGGTATAGAAGTTGAAACAAGTGATCGCAGACGCTTAGCTAATCCAAAGGTAGATGATTTTATCAGAATAGTAGCTAGTGATGGAATTTGGGGTAATGAGGGTTCAATGCTTGCAATCAGTCATGCTTTAAAAACGAAATTTATCACATTTTCCATTGACATTAACTCTAAACTTACAATGATTTCCGAGTCAGGACCTAATATCACGAGATCAGCAATACCTTTGGTACTATTTAATGTTAACAATGTGCACTTTTATGCAGCTCATTACAATAATGATACTCACGACAGTATTTCAGATATCCAACATGAAATATGGGAAGATATTCCATATTTGCGAAATGAATTGTTAGCTTTGTATGAAGCTATGAGTTCTGATTATCATAAAAAAACAGGCTGAAAAACTAACTATTGCTATAATAAATTTGACGCACTGGTATCAAAAGTTATCACTTCGAATGTGGTCAATACTAGTTAATAATATTCAGTTTTGCGACTTAATGTACAACCGAGGTGCTTTAGGTTTGGCTTTACCTAGGTCCTGGTTACTGAATTTTCAAAAAATTTATTTTGTTTTAAAAGTTAGCTTTTATATTACAATGAGCATTTGAGGCGTGCACTTTTGGACTTTCCAATTTTTTTTTTTTTTTTTTTTTTTTTTTTTTTTTTTTGTTATTAATGTAACTTGAGATGAATTTCATCTAAACAAAGAAAAAAAAATTTTCTGACTGTGAATAGTATATTGAGTGACAACATTTACATTTTATTTGGTTTCGTCCGGAACGTGAATTTACTAATTAGTAAGCAATTAGATTTTTTTTTGGTATTAATGTTCTGCCTTATACCACTTGTGACTTTAATACGTAGTTAAATATTCATATAATAACACTCTGATAGTCACAGAAAAATTGAAATATCTCCCAAATAATATTACAAACAGTAAAATAAAATTTTAGTTTATCATAAATTTATTACCGTGCTAATATATTTTTTTTTCTTAATAATTTTTGACCACGAGATTGTGTACGCATATCTCAAGCTAAGTGGTTACTAGCAACAGATCATATTATTTTACTGTTAATTTTATCTGTGATACGAATGTAATAATGAATTTGTATTTTTTCAACGCGATTTTTAGGACTTATCAGTAAGCCTTTTTTAAGTCACGTTTCGATAATTTTTTTTTTAGTATTTTTTTCTAGCTACACATAGTAATAAATCTAGAAAATAGTTGAATCTGTAGGTCAACCCTAAAACTTGTTTTTACAGTAATTATAAGTTCAATAATCGTGATCCCTGACATAAATTGTATTTATGGATCTGTAAATTCTAAAATAACGTACCATGTTTATACATTGCTATTACAGTACGTATAGCTGTTCCTATTATGTCAGTTGCTAATTGTTTCTATCTTGCATTGATAGCATTTATGATACTAAAAGTACTAATTTTTAGTAATCGCTAAGATAGAACAGTTTACTACTACCAATATGACATATTAACTTTTTTTAGAACAAGGGAATGGTTTTAATTGCCTTGGAAAAATCACCTGATAATACATATGTTGTCGCATTACTGCTGCATCTTGTAAATAATCATAAGCAGTAGGATCACCTCCTAATGCGACAGTTGTGGCGAATGCAGCAGCATACACTCCACATGATGTATTATCAGGTTAATAAGTAACTTGTTTAAAAATTACTCGAATCTGTTCAAGTTGTTTTGGATATCGTATTTTCATATAATTTTTTTCAATCTTGGACATATTAGAAAAATCTCTCCGATTAAAAATATCGCAAATTAAAAAACTTTGACCATCGAAGTGTAAACAACACCAATGCTCATTGCTTTGATGTCCACCGATTATATGTAAATCATTATTTGAAGTTGATGGGTTAAGAAAATTATCAATAGTGATAGGAGATTCAAAAGAAAAACCTTTCGCTTCAAGTAACAATAAAAAGTAAGATATGGTTATATCATCCAAATACATGTTATCAGGCAAGATATTCATCATGTATTCATAGTCTGATCGTTCCAAAACTATTTGACGATAATATTCAAGTGTTTGTTGACAATCGTCTATTGAAGAATTATGAAATGTTTCGGATTCTGTATGTTGAAGCTGCTGATTTCCCTGTGGCTGCTGCTTTTTCTATGGCTGTTGCTTTTTCGGTACTTGCTGCTTTTTTTTTAGCTGCTGATTTTAGTGTGATTGCGACTGCTTTAGAGCTTCTCTATCCAATTTCTCAGCATTTTTTTGAGCTTCGTGATTTTTCGCATTAATAATATATTGAGCTTCTCGCATTTCCATACTTCGCTCTTGCCTACTATTTCTATTTCCTGTTAAAGGAATGACGGCTTCCCTCACCTGGTTAATTGACAATAATTAACTTAGAATCTAATCTGCGTATGAGTTATTACATGTGGATTAGTTATTCTTAGATGCAACACTTTTGAAGCGCACTGTAATACCACACTTTAATGAAAAGATTCAAGTTATCAAAGATGTTAATTATACATATACGGTTTCGCCCCGAATATACTTGCTGGGCTCATCAGTAAAGTTAATGAAAGTATATTCTACGTTAGACCGTTTGAAAGATGTTAAATGGTCTGACGATGAATTCTTTCGATAATGATGGTACTACAGCAAGTATTCCAAGTATGTTGTCGTCCTTTGGAAAAATTCTAATTGATTTATTTAGCTGTAACAATCGGAACACCTGAGTCACCACTCAGCTGAATCTTAAGTTCAGTAATTTTTCCCTTTATTTTTCTTTTTATATATATATTATAAGAATTAACCTTGATAATTCGGAGCGCACTCACCAAAGATACAATAATACAGGATCATCCGTACATATGTATTTGTGCATGAGTTTTGTACATATGTGTGTGTTATATATATGTGTACGTTGACCATATATGGATATCTATGACGCATTTTGGGCTTGCTCTGAATTCCCACGGAAAAGTATGCTAGTATGAACGGTCAAGTTACAAGAAAGAGAGACGTAAATAAGAACAAACAACTCGAAAATAGTACGTTATTCCTTCTCTATGCACAGCTGCACCACTGCCGCCGATCACTTATGAAGAATCCACAGACTCAATGTCTTCCAGATGTCCCACGAAAAGATTTCTCTGAGTCTTCCGCGGCCGCGAGTCCCTCGTCATCATAAAAGTCACCGTAAAGGGCTCAATAAATTTGTCAAAACATTTCCTTGTTATAGTTTAACTCAAATTTTTACGACCTTTCTATTTTAACCATCTGTTACCAATGGTCCTCACGTCTCCCGCGGATCCTTACTATTTCTCTTCTAACGTAGAAATCTTTCTCTAATTTCATTTTATTTTTAATTTTTAATTGCATTTCTCAGAAGTGTCTAAAATATCAGTAGTAAATGTCACTATATATTTTGGAGAAACATTGTTTTTACAGAATCTCACGGTCTCCCGCGGATTCTTATTTTTCCCTTTTCCACCATAGGAAGCTCTTCTATTTTAAATTTTAATTACATTTCTCGGAATCACCTAAAATATTGATAATAAATGTCATCATAGAAACGCAGTCTCCAAAAATTTATATGGTCCCCCACAGAACCTCTCCGTTCCTTCTACTATCACTGAAGATTTTTGATCTCAATTTCGTATTATTTTCAAAATTATATTTTCCTAGAGTATGTAATATATCGACCATAAATGTCATCATATATTTATTACTTTATTTTCAAGCAGTCCACCACGGTGTTATTTTCTATTTACTTTCTGTTTACTACAAAATTCCAAGAACTCCCGTAATCAAAATGTCATTCTGAGCTGTCTAAAAGAAACCATACCCTTCTGTATTATTGTCCTCTTTGTCTTTAACCCATCCTCTGTACCATGCAAAAGGCATCTTCGGCCCCACTTTTCTTTCAAACCTTTTCATATAAAAACCCCGGAAAAATAATGAAAGTCAGTCATTACCGCCGCAACTAAAAACCTTGTCGGATCTATCCGCGAGTAAGAATCCAACATTCGTTCTCGTAACGCTCCACGCCAAGGCAATCGGGGGTCCTCGATCAATAATCGCTACTCGATTCTTTGACTTAAAATATAAATTACGCGACTAGAATTTTATTCTTAAAACCTTTCCTCGTGAGGTCCTACGCCTAGGCATCTAGGCTGCTAGGTCGGATACCTAGAGTAAAATCATTTGAGTTCGCAATAGAATTAACTAAACTCTTTTACGTGACATCCACCACTTAGGCAACCGGAGTCCTTGTTCGGGAATAGTTAATCCTTCTTATAGAAATCATTTAAAGAATATTCATATATCGTCGTAAATTCACTAGAAAGCAAAGCCGTCCTATTGGTTCAGCGTACATAGCAATCTCGTGCAAAGATTCAGTCTGTAAATCTCGATAAAAATTATAAAACATTGTAAACTCCTGTGTACACAGATTCAAATTGGTGAATCTGAAGTGAGTGTGTGTGCAGGTATATCAACCCATTGGGGTAAGTTAATTATTATAATATTTTGTAAAATTAAATGTCAATATACTACACATGTTCTTGTATACATTTGTGTTTTCATTTACTGTCCTTTTCTCTGGCATTCGAGTGCTGGTAATTGAAGTCATAGTAACTTTGAAGTAAGAAAGAAAAAGAACACGGTCTTCTTGAGGGCCCATATTCATCGACCCAATATCCCTCTCGCTTAGAAAATCCCTGACCTACACTAACGCCACGCAGGTCATTGAACGGGACCGTCTATAGTACATCTGCTCGGTACAAATAGACAAGTAAGTTGTAAAGCAACACGAAATTATAACATTCTTATATCAGCCACGTGATTGCAGATCCTTAGTAGGATAACAGAATAAAATTAATTTCAAACCTCAATCTATTAATTAATAATCGGTGCTCAAATCCCTATATTCTCACACTAACCACGTGAGGTTCAATTGAACTCCTTGGCTGAGTTATAGAAAGGGGAAAATCAGCACTCTGACATTAAATAATAAATTAAAAATTACCCTTTCGCCCGTTGCCTTCACTTACTTTGATCGTGACATAGCCTTGTATAATTTTTTCAGGTAACTCTATTCTACGGTCAGTTTTTTTCTATTTTCTGTTAAAGAAATGACGGCTTTCCTGACCTGTTTAATTGACAATAATTTACTTATAATCTAATCTTTGTATGAGTTATTACATGTGGATTAGTGATACTTAAATTCATCACTTTCAATGCGCACTGTAATAGCACACTTCAATGAAAAGATTCTAGTTATCAAAGATGTTAATTTTACATATACGGTTTCGCCCCGAATATACTTGCTGGGCTCATCAATAAAGTTGATGCAAAAATATTCTACTTTAGACCATTTAAGATGTTAAATGGTTTGACGATGAATTCACTAGATGATGATGGTAATACATTAAGACTTCCAAGTGTGCTGTCATTCTTTGGAAGAATTTTAATTGATTTATATAGCCTTGTACAATTTTTTCAAGTGTCTCTATTCTACGGTCAGTTTTTTTCTATTTCGTGTCAATGGAATAACGGCTGCCCTGACCTGTGTCATTGACAATAATTTGCTTAGAATCTCATCTGCATATGAGTTATTACATGTGGATTAGTGTTGCTTTAATACATCACTTTCAATGCGCACTGTAATGCCACACTTCAATAAAAAGATTCTAGTTATCAAAGATGTTTAATTTAAATATGCGGTTCCGCCCCGAATATACTTGCTGGGCTCATCAGTAAAGTCGATGCAAGTATATTCTATTGTAGACCGTTTTAATGATGTTAAATGGTTTGACGATAAATTCTTTAGATGATAATGGTAGTACATTAAGTATTTCGAGTTTGCTGTCATCCATTGGAAGAATTCTAATTGATTTATATAGCCTGGCATTATTTTTCCAGGTGACTCTATTTTAATGTAAAATTAATATTTTTGATAACTAGAATCTTTTCATTGAAGTGTCGTATCACAGTGCGCATTGAAAGTGATGCATTTAGGCATCACTAATCCACATGTAATAACTCATACGCAGATTAAATTCTAAGTAAATTATTGTCAATTAAACGGGTCAGAAAAGCCGTCATTTCTTTAATACAAAATAGAAAAAAACTGTAAAATAGATCAACTTCAAATTTGGAGACAATAGTCTTAAAATGTGTAGCTATAAGAAAATGGGGAAAAAAATTCGATTTTCAGCCCCTATCCCCACCCCCTTCATAAAAACGAAAATCAGCAGTTACAAAAATATAATACATTCATTTGCAAAAAGAAAAGATTTGAATTATTTCAATCCGTGACTTATGAAGACAAAGTTAATGATAGAAACTATTCATTAAATAACATAATCAGTTAAATAAAAATAAATTATTAAAAAAAATATTATTTTTTTCCGTTTTTTTTTTTTTTTTTTTTTTTTTATCAAATAATTTTACTTTTTCGTATAAAAAAATATCCTTTAACAAATAAAATTTCTGTAAAAAACTAACCTGTGAATAAACCAGACTTTTCGTCTGCTGCAATGTAGTGGTTTCTAAAATTTAAATCACAAGTTATTTTTGTAGAATCAACAAACTTGTCATTAATTGTATCTTCCAAAACACCTGATTTTAACGCTTTATATTTGATGATTCTATTTTTTTTCCCGCTGTGGCACCGACGGGTTTTTACCACAACTCACGACTGGAATTCTTCTTTTGTTGAATAAATAACATACGATCGTTTTGTTCTTTTATGGAAAGTAGGATCACTGTCAATCGTTAAATAAGTTGATTTTTCAGCAGCAGAATCGTTTGTCATATTAAATGACTGATCTGGATAAATGCCGTGATGTTCGAACAAGTTACTTTTAACGTTAAAGCGACCATCTGTAACGTAAGAGTGAAGTGACATCGGCTTTATTAAATAATCTAAATTAGCAGATGTTGTTTCCCAGATTTCATTCATTTTTTCAACAATTTGCCCACTTTTGGATATTATAACTTTATCCGATTGTTCAAGAATAGCATCTACAATTTTCTGCGATTCAATCGCAGGTGATCTACGACGTTTCCGCATGATTAAATATCAATACCTAGAAAAAAAAATAAATTATATAATTACTTATGTAAGTTAAATGAATAAAAAAAAAATCTGGGCGTTGGTTGACATTGCGGGCCAGCCCCAAAACTTCCCGCTGTTTGCGACCTCAAAGAGCTCGAAAACATTAGTGTAGATATATTTTCGAGCTCTTCGAGCTCGAAAATGCTATCACATGCAATTGTTTTTTTTAACGATCTTTTTAAGCTCTAACAAATTACCTGTTATGCTGAAGTTTGAAAATTTAAGAATCGAAAATCATCAATAAGTGGTTTTTAAAATTTAGTTCCTGATTATGTTTAGTAAAATAAGTGTATTGAGGCAGAAATCAATGTCAGGGATCAAAATCAAGATTTAAATAAGTTTTGACTCATGTAAGAAACAATAAAATATGAAATATCTGATAAAAATATTAAAAACTACGTTTTATCGATTTTTTTGTTGATAATATGATTCAAACTAAAAACTAAGTTCGATGACATTATATGATCAAAAGAAACCATAAAAAAGATGAGTTGGTATGATATCAGGCACATTTTAGTACGTTATATTATGATTTATCCGGAAAAAAATAACATAAAATGTTGTTTTTTTTACTTTCCAACGCCGATATCTTTTGAACTAATAAATCGATTTTGATAGTTGACGTGGCAATCAGCGCGTTTTATTGAATTCTAGAGCTGATTAGATTTTGAAGTCGATCGTATGAGTCGTTTTTGAGAAATCAATAAAAAACTAAAAAGAAAAATTTTTTTTTTTCGTAATTCGCAAATATTTTCGAGTCTATTCCATCAAATAATCTGAAATTTTCAGGAAAGTCGATGGCCAACAAGCTCTTTCGATTGCCACCTCAACCATCCAAATCGATTCATTAGTTCAAAAGTGACAAAGAGTTTACACACACACACACACACACACACACACACACACACACACACACACACACACACACACACACACACACACTCGGGCATCATTCTAAAAATAGTCAGAATAGCTTCCTAGGACCTCAAAACGTCGACATCTGATGTAAACTCGATTTTCGAAAATCGGGGTGAAAACAATAACTTCCCGAAATTTTTGAAAATCGTCGATTTTCTTAGCGGGAAGTTAATAATTAAACTCACCTCTTGAAATATCAAATTATTTAAGATTATTTGAAACACTATTGTTATAGTTGGTACACTCAATAAATTTTTACGATCACCGATAGTGTTTTAAAAAATTATGATTATTAAATAATTCTGTTAATCAGTAAACAATCACTTTACAGTATAAAATAATAATTAAATTGTGTTTACGACACACGTACGATGGACGGTGTGGCTCAATAAGTTATAGATCAAATTGAACGGAATATAGTATAGTGCCAGATAGCTGAACTGGTAGAGCACTCGGCGCGATACCGACATGGTCTGGGTTCGATTCCCAATTCAGGCTATCTATATTTTTCTCAATTTATTTATAAATTGTCTTATTGAGAAGGTTTGCATGTTTTAGGTTTTCACTATATTAAATTGGTGGTAAAAACTAAATTAAATACGACAAGCCAAATTTTTGAAAACATTGAAAGAAACACTAAAACCAAATGAATTTGTCATTATTTGTGATTTTGCAAAGAATTATGCGTTCGTAGTACAAAATGCAGCATCTGGTTTTCACTGGAATAATAACCAGGCAACAATTTTTCGGCAGTCATTTATTACAAAGTAAATGATGAACTTGAACACAAAAATTTAGTAATTATTTCAGACTGTAATAATCACGATGCCGATGCTGTTCACGTTTTTATCAAATTAATAACTGATTGTATAAAAAGTCTTCTTGAACGCTGTAACAAGATTTATTATTTTTCTGATGGGGCTCCTCAACAATTCAAAAACTTCAAAAATTTTTTATATCAGGAGACACGGTTCAATTAAGTTCAAAATAAAATCTATTATGTGTACTGTCGGTCATGTGACATTACCACCCAGGGTATTGCGGGTAGGTAGCGACTAGTCGTCCGGCAGTGGAAATTTCAATTGCTTGACCGTCAACCCCACTTAGACTTAAGTAGGAGAGAAAAGACAACCAAAGTCAAGAAGGGAGCGAGCAATTATAAACTGGGACCGAAACGAGAATCGGGCATTAGTGATAGGAGCGACCAGACCGAACGGACCTAGTCGAGTCGATAAAGTTCAACAGCTGAGGAGACGCTACGATAAGACTCCATTATAACCGCCGATATTTAGACGCTGCAAGTTTATGTTAGGTAAAATTATTTAATTGAGAGCTTGTGTTTTACTGTGGAAACGAGCGATAAATTATTCGAATCTTTTATCAGATTACCAGGTGGTTAGCCGGTTTCTATTATGAATATTACTGATTGCGTCTGATTAAGCAGGTTGAAGGAGAGAACGGGTAGAGAAGAGTTTAGAGATAGAAAAAGAGGAGAGACAAGGGACAAATACTGGAACGAGACGGAAAATTTACAATTACCAGACCAGACCAGGACAAGACCAAGACAAACACAACGACGAGAAAGGAACCAGAGAGTTAATTTGTTATAAAGGTATTTATTTAAAATTTTTCCAGGCAGGAAACCGGAAAATTTTAATTAATACATCGTCGTATGTCTGGTAGCGTCGCGTCTTAACATTCGGAACCAATTACTCGCAAATTAAATATATAATTTCGTAAATAAAATTTCATAATTTAAACTCGGATTATTAAAATTAAGTAATTAATTAACTCCAGGCAGGTAGCCCGAAATATTCTAGAAGTTTCCAGGTGGGTCGGGTAACTCACGCACCGGAAACTGTCGAATCTAGTCTTAGCCGCTAGTCGAAAATTAATTAATTAGAAGTAAAATTAATAAAAAAATAAAAAATTAAATAAAATTAATAAGTAATGGTCTCTGGAAAAATTATAAAAAGGTCCGCGGTCAAAGCCACGAAAAATTTAAATAAGGAAAACTAGGTTAATTAATGAAATTATAATTAATTGAACAAAGAAAATAATGAAAGAAAAGGCATTAATAAAAATAAGAATAAATATTGTGAGAACCAAGTACCTGAAAAGAAGCACGTGATAAAAGCTGAAAAAAATGGCGCAACTTGAGTTGAATAAATTGGTAACGTCGCGATCGTTGTGTTATTGAAGTTAAAAGTTATTGGTGATAAAAATTAATAAAAAGGAATAATAATCAATAAAGTAATAAAAGGAAAATCAAGTAATAAATTAATTAATAATTATATAATTTTCTAAATTAATTTATTTATTTATTGCGGGAAAATTATTTCAAATTCAGAGTGTGTAAAATAAGTCCAGGGGACAGAGTGTGTGTGTGAGTGTGTGGAAATGCCAAAGGTAGTTGGCCAATTTTAGTGGAAAATTTAGTAATTAAGTGTCGCGAAGGTTAAGCGATTTTTAACAATCGTGTGTGTGAGTGTGTGCAAATGCCAACGGTAGTTGGCCAATTTTAATAGAGAAATTATTACGAGTCAATTAGTCAAATTAGATTAAGTGAAATATTGCGGGTTAATAAAAATAAGGTTTTAATAAAGGTATAAGCTTTATATAAGGTATGATGTTATAAGGTTTAAAAGAAAGGCATAAGGTTATAAGGTTTGTAAAAGGTATAATGTATAAGGTTTATTAAAGGTTATAAGTGAATAATATTTATAAAGGTCAAAAAGGTAAGATAGGTTATTGAATAAATAAAAAGGTTTAAATTGTTAATCGGAGAAATAAATCATTTATAAGTTATCATTCCTCATCCTTCTCTTACAATTAAATAAATTACACCGACCCTGACGATATAAGATCCGGTTCTGGGAGGCCGTTTTCACTTCCAGTGGCGCCCTTAAGAAGGTAAATTAAGGACGACCAGAGTAACAGCATAGCCCTGTTATAAGGTACTTGGTATTTTTTCGATTTGACTTTTGTGTTTGTAAAAAATAATTTTTTTTTACTTATAAAAAATTTTAAACGTATACTTGGCGCGACTTTATACAGAGAATCTGTTTTTGGTAGGATTTATATTATCATGAAGATAATTTTGATATTCCTGCTGAATGTCATTTTTCTGCGACTGCTAATGGCAAACGTCCGTGTGATGGAATTGGTGGCATCATCAAACGACACGCAGAAAGAGCAAGTCTCCAACTTGTAGTTGATGAACAAATAACAACACTGATAGAATTTTTTGATGGGCTTCATAGTCAAGTTTTCTCGAAAAGAAGATTATAATGCAGCATTAACTGATTTAAATGACAGATTTTTGAAAACGAAACCAATTGGAAGAACTCAACAACTATATTGTATAATTCCGGACAAGAATGGTTGCTTGTATGTTAAAAAATTTTTAAACTCTAATGAACACAGAATTTGTAAAATATTAAAACGCCAGAGAGAAAATTAACAAATGAATTTTTGCATTGTTCTGTGAAATCATTGGATATTAACTGTAATAATCATTAAACTTAGTGATTATATTCGTTGATTATGTCTATAAATTGAGAATATTATATTATAAAATCGTTAAATTATATATATATATATATATATATATATATATATATATATATATATATGTATATATATATATATTACACGGAAAAAAAATTCGACGAAAAATTTCAATATTACTATCGTAATCCTGGACTATACTTTAATTATCTGTAACTTTCAAATCTATGGTACGAGAATTTACAGTTTCTAAAAGATTTTTTACTATTCACTATCGTAATTTCATTAAGAGTTTGTTATATAAAATTCAATAAGAAATATCACAATGTTACCATCGTAAATAATAAAAGAATTAAAAATAAGATTCAATTATAATATTTATTCTTTTATTCTTCCTCTCAATTAACAGTGCTGCATCTATGTTTTTACAATTCAAGCCACAAAAATTACGATAGTTGGATTGTAATTTTTCTGAAATGGTATAGTATTTGCCATCTAAAACGTTTACATATGAAAGACAAATGTTATCACAATACCATAATGTGATGCTTGTATGAGAGTATATATGTATGTACAAATGATGACATCTATTTTGTTCGGATTATTTGTGGTACAACTATATAAATTTATAAATCAGTTGACCTTTATCTAATCTGTAGTACAGAAATAGAGGTTATTTTTCATGACATTTTTTAGACAATTATAAATAAAAAATTTAAATGAATACTGTGCTTTCTTTATTACAAACCTACATTAATCAAGGAATATAAAAATTGGGTGGTGTAAGTATAATTATTACTACTCAGTTTTTCTTCAACTAAGTATTCGGTGGGTATGTCGTTCATTCTAAAATTATTTATCTGGACATGACGTTTATTTTTATAAACAATTTATTAGTATTATTTTCATAGGATGAATAATTATAAAAGGATAAAATTTTTCTTTTTTCTAAAAAATTCAATTCTCTTAAATTTCTTGCAGGATATTATTCATTTGTCAACAATCAATAATTTTACCCAGCTTGACGAGAGGTAATCATTTTAATAACCTTAAATTATGGACATTTTACTTTTTTTTATAATACTGAAATTAGCAAACGCATAATAATTTTTGGAATTTTTAAAAAACAATAAATGATAAAAAAAAATTATTTAAAATAATTGCACGTATGGTTTTTCAATTTTCTATATGCGCATATTTTGGATATAAAGAAATGAGTTATTTATTAAAAAGGAAACAATTATAATACTTTTTTAACCTGATATGATATTATAAGTTATAAAGTTATAAATTAATAAAATATTTTTTATATACCAAATAAATATATTTGAAAAAAATTAAATAAATGTTTTATTTTTATTTCGCCATTGTATTTTCCTTCCCAATTTAAGTGTGAAAAGAAAAAAAAATACAAAATGATGAATTCTACTCCGGTGACTTTTAATTATACTTTTATATTTAAAGAAATTCTACATTACCGAATCATTCATTTTACGATAGTAGTATTGTAATTTATATCAACACAACTTGTATAATTTACTCAATAGTATCTAATTTTTTCTTTCTTGAAGTAGTATAAATTATACAACAAAATTTACGATAGTCTATTGTAAAAACTATGATTTAAAATGTATAGTCCAGCGTCGCGATACTATATAATGGAAATTACGATCGTTAAATCGTAAAAAAATCCGGAAATTTTTTTTCCGTGTAAAGTGCGTCATTTCGGAGAAACATTTTTTTCAAGTGCATGTAGAAAAAACTATAGTTCAGCTTAAAAATAAAATTGTCGCGCAAGAAAAAAAATTCTATGTCAATTACTGACCGAGCTCATTAAAAAATTCGATTTTCCCATTCAAATAACACGGCAAAAATTTCTTTTTTAGCTTTAAGTATTTTTAACTCATTAACATTAGTTTTTCTAGGAAATTGAACACTCTACAAAAATGGTCTCTAATCATTTTTTGATAAATCCATCTGTTTGAAAGTTATTAGAGCTCGAAGAAAAGTTGGCGATCTTTGTGCTTTTTCAGCGAAACTATCAGACTTATCAGGAAATGTTGAAGGGCCTTTTTGGTTGAAAATTTTATTCTCTACGAATTTATGGCATCAAAGTTTTATCAAATTCCACAATGTTTTCTAGTTATTTCCGTTTTAAGGTTAAACTCTTGAAATCAATCAGAACCATTTTTTTAAGAGCTTGAAATTGAAGTGAAAATAACTAGAAAACAATGCGGAATTAAGGAAAACTTTACTGATAAAAATTAGGAGAGAATAAAATTGTCAACAAAAAAGGTCGTACAACACTTTGTGATAAGTCTGATAGTTTCGCTGGAAAAGCGAAACGATCTCCAACCGTATCTTGAGCTCCAATAACTTTTGAACAGATGGATTTATCAAAAAATGATAAGAAACCTTTCTTGTAGGACGTTCGATTTCCTACAATACTATGTATTTGTCTGATTGATTGATTTGTTGAAAAGTTAAAAATCCTTAAAGCTAAAAAAAAAATCGGTCTGTCGGTTGACCCTGCGGGCCAGCCCCAAAACTTCCCGCTGTCTTCGACCTCAAAGAGCTCAAAAACATTAGTGTAGATATATTTTTAAGCTCTTCGAGCTCGAAAATGCTATCACATGCAATTGTTTTTTTTATGATCTTTTCAAGCTCTAACAAGTTACCTGTTATGCTGAAGTTTGAAAATTTAAGAATCGAAAATCATCAATGAAGCGGTTTTTAAAATTTAGTTCCTGATTTTGTTCAGTAAAATAAGTGTATTGAGGCAGAAATCAATGTCAGGGATCAAAATCAAGATTTAAATAAATTTTGACTCATGTAAGAAACAATAAAATATGAAATATCCGATAAGAATATTAAAAACTATGTTTTATCAATTTTTTTGTTGATAATATGATTTAAACTAAAAACCAAGTTCGATGACATTATATGATCAAAAGAAACCATAAAAAAGATGAGTTGGTATGATATCAGGCACATTTTAGTACGTTATATTATGATTTATCCGGAAAAAATAACATAAAATGTTATTTTTTTAACATTTCAACGCCGATATCTTTTGAACTAATCAATCGATTTTGATAGTTGACGTGGCAATTGGCGCGTTTTATTGAATTCTAGAGCTGATTAAAATTTGAAATCGATCGCGTCAATAGTTTCGAAAATATTTAGAAAAAACCGTTTTTCACCATTTCTCTCTCCCGCGATAACTCTCGAACGAATTATCCGATTTTGATGTTTGAGGTGGCAATCGACGCGTTTCGTTGAGTACTAAAGCTGATTAGATTTTGAAGTCGATCGTATAAGTCGTTTTTGAGAAATCGATAAAAAACTAAAAAAAAAATTTTTTTTTTTCGAAATTCGCCAATATTTTCGAGTTTATTCCATCAAATAATCTGAAATTTTCAGAAAAGTTGAAGGCCAACAAGCTCTTTCGATTGCCACCTCAACCATCCAAATCGATTCATTAGTTCAAAAGTTAAAAAGACTTTACATACATACACACACACACAGACACACGCACACACACATACATACACACACTCGGACATCATTCTGAAAATAGTCAGAATAGCTTCCTAGGACCTCAAAACGTCGACATCTGATGAAAACTCGATTTTCGAAAATCGGGGTGAAAACAATAACTTCCCGAAATTTTCGAAAATCGTCGATTTTCTTAGCTCAAAGTTAAAAAGGTGAATGTCAAAATCTCATATTGCCTAAATCCCACATAGCCAAAATCCCATACAGCCAAAACCCCACACAGCCAAAGTCCCATATCGCCCAAATCCCACACAAACAAAAACAGTTACTTTCTTATGCCAACAACATCGAATGTTAAAATAAAAAGTTGAAAAATTGGAAAATATTTTTCAGAAAATGACATTTTAGTTCTCTCGTGAAATCAATTAGATAGATTGATTAATCCTGTCAAATACAATATTTTGTTTTACTAACTAATTAATTGAGACTTCTGTTAGATTTTAATCCGAATCTCTGCCACTTTATACACTTATGTTTCAATAGTTATTAATATGGCTAAAACTATCTAACTGTTACGTCTAACATGCATTAAAGACAAATTGTATAATATACTGGGCTAGGACCCTGTATTCAACGTCTGCTCAGTCAGTACCCCTGGGTGGATGTGGTTTGGCAGTATACTGAGGATTGAGAACCGTGCGGAAAAATTTCTTTGATGCGTGGTACAACGAATATTACGACGGAGTTTTAGCTTAGCTGAGATTTGAAGACTGGACAATTAGACCGAAAGCTGCGGGCTTATATAGTCCGAAATCGAGGGGAACCGAGCTGTGCCCCTGGATCTTGTACACTAAAAAAAGAGATGCTTGCTGTACTAGCGTTTAGTTTTATGTGCTTCTCCTCCTGCGGTTTATTCTGTACGTGCGGTACCCGAGGTCAAGTCAAAAGAGAAGAAAAATAATTAAATCATTTCTTTAATTATTCGATATTCGAATTGAGAGTTTCTTTTTAAATAAATTTTCAATTCGGATGCTGGTTATATGAAAAAAATTCAGCGTCTCCTTAAAAGAGTGAGAATTAACGCATGTTTAGTTTAGGAAGATTCTGGAAGCGTAATCATTGACTTGTTCTTGGTGGCTTGCATCCCGGCTTGGCCTTCAAGTTAACGAATGGAGGGGTGCCATCTAAGAGGTATCGCCCAACACCAGAGCGTCTACTGAGTGGCTCCTGTTACTGGGTAATTAAAACAGGAACTCTTGGGGGACAAGCTAGAATCATCGGTTGACAAGCATGATGTCAGGGCCGAAGTTTTATGGCTCATAAATCACGCGACTGCGGTCTTGAGCAGAAATAAAGGAATTAGAGACCTAACGCGAGTGTGTTTTAGTTTTTCTCGTAAAATTAGGGGTCCTCTCTTGCTCTTCCCTTCTCAGCATTAAAAAGAGGCACACTGAATTCAAGAGTGAGTGTACCTAGTATGTGTGTTGAGTAAGATAAGTTATTACTCTGTACACATGCAGGCTACTGCAGCTATGTTTTCTGTTTCTATGTTCTCCTGATTCAGATAACCATGAGGATGTATTTGAATGTTTTATTACCCTAGTAATAATAAAATCGCTATGTTACTTTAATAATAAAATTTTAACTCGGTTACGAGAGGACACACACAGTGCTCTGCGCTCTAGTTCCCACTATCACTCGTATTCTCCGCTCCGACTTGGAGGAGAGCTCCTATAGCGAGAATACCTCCTCTTATGTTTAGAGATTTTTGTCTAACCAGGGTACGGTAGAATTTCAATATATAGATTTTTTCTTTTAATTTTTGTGTTCTCTACCCTGGTCGTAACACTAACACTAGACCTTTTTAAAAATTTTATCATCATAATTATAAAAAGGATTAAGACTATTAATTACGATATTTTAAGGTCCAATCACTATTCAGATATCTAAAATGGATATTTTAGATCCGTCTAAAGCAAACTTGATCCGATTTTCCAGATTTGGACAAGTGTGGTTTTTTTATATATTCCTATCCGAAATTAGATCTAGAAAAATATACTTTTAATCATTCATGCAATATGAGTACTATCTTAGCACACGGTCTTCTGTTCGCCAAATTGCTGTTTGCCCATTCAACTATTTTTACGACATTTCAAGTCGTTAAACGATAATCTGCGTGCGACAAGTAAATTTGAGTATAACAAGTAATCTTGTAGCACGCAAATTTACTTCTAGTCGCATGTAGATTATCGTTTAACCCACAAAAATTTTGCGGCAACAATTGAATTAGCAAAAAGCTATTCGGGAAACAAAACAGCGAGTACTAAAATAGAACTCATATCACATTAATAATAAAAAAAGTATGTTTAATTTGTGAGGTCTTGCGCTCACTTCACTCTCGTCAGCAATTGTCAACTGACCAAAGTATTTGTGCAATATACTATTTCTCAATTGTAAAAATCAATTAGAAACCAAGAGATAATTTTCATAAAATTTTACATAATTCAATGAAATTTCATGAAATTTTGTAATATTTCGTGTAAGGCCAAAACTTCCATTATGTGAAATTTGATACCAAGAACTTCTTGGGATCTCAATAACAGTTATGAAAACTTTAGAAATTCATATAAAATTTTATATAATCGTGTGGAATTTTATGAAACTCAGTAAAATTTCACAGAATTTCAACAAATTTTAAGAGTATAATTTCATAAAATTTGATAAATTTTTGTAAAATTTCATGACATTTTATGAATTTTTATGGAAAAATTTTTTCCTGGGTCATTTGCATACTTGGCCGATTGCCGGCTGCCATTGATCGGCCGATAGTCGAGTGCCATTAATGAGCCGGGGTTATCATTTGTATGTTCAGATGTTCTTGAGCCATTAAAAATGGTCAATGTCTGGCCGTCGTTATGTCCAAATAATTTTTTTTTCTAATAATTATTTAAAAATAATTATTACAGAGCTCTTTTTTTCAAAAGCGCGCGAAAACGCAGCGCCAGCTTTTTCCAGCTTTTTATTCGACAAAGAATAGTGGGAGAATAACTGCAATAAGTTGTACGAACAATTGATAAACTGTCATCACCTTCCACCAATGACAATAATTGAAAATTCATCATCAATCGCTAAATCAAAGTTTATAAAAAGCCTGAGCACCCACAGCTCATGGCTAGTCGGTTCATATAACTTACGGTCCGCGAATATTCGAATGCGGAACTTTCGTGCACTCTTATTGCAGGATTCCGCCCCGGGCGTTGAAATGTCAATAAGAGGATCTTTAATATTCACTATTTAAACCTTAGTGCAGGAATCCGCTTCAGCGTTAAATAATCAATAAGGCATCCTAAACTTTACACCTTTTTGCAGTCGATTATTGCAGGAATCCGCTTAGGCGTTGAAAAAGCAATAATCGACACTTTTATCTATTAAAAATCCTCAAAGATTAATAGAAACTTCCGGTCCGATTGAAATAGTGACGCAAATCTCGTGAATTTGCGATTTCATCTCGGGATAAGTTATTTTACGCATAAAATCACTTTTCGGGTGTGTAAAAAGGACGCATTAAACCTCAAATAAAAATCTTATATAGATATCCGTGAATAATAAATATTCTAAAAACATCAATTGTTTAAAAATTGTGAAAAGGATTCAGTGTACAAGTGAATTGTAACTAAATCAGTAATAAAAAGTCAAAAATCATAAGTTCAGCCTTCCAAGTTTCATTCGAGAGTAGCACATAAGTTTGCATCCTACTATCCCAGCCGCGCCCATCCAACCAATTCCTACAGGAGAAAGCTGAGTGAGCTGCAATGTTCTGGAGGGATCTAACCTGCCGTGACTAGAAAGAAGGAAACATCGAAAGGTAGGTGAAATATTTACATTCTATTCTATTATAAGATAACGGGTTCAACACAAGGTCACCAGTCCCTTCGGAGACGTTTGGGTTCTTACTTTTCAAAAGATCCACCATGAATAATAAATTATAGGAAGATATCTCTTCCTCGTATTTTTTAATGTTGTCTGCAACCTCTAAATCGTTAGTTTAAATTTTTCTATCGCTACCAAAGGGAGAAATCCCGGATAATTAATTTAAATTTAAGCGGCGGACATTACATAAAGAACACTGGTCGCAGCGGTGACATTTACAAAGTAAAAATCCTTCTTGTTGAGCCAAAGTTATAATTCTTCTACCATTTTTGAGAAAAAGTAGATTTTTGTGGTTATTTTTTTCTCTTCTCGAAATTTTCACATCTTAGAATTTCAAGTTTCGTGACATTATCTTGAGAGTGCCACACCCTGCTTTCGTGGACTTGCCACACCTTAACAGGTAGCAATTCCACGTATTGTAAATTCAGCATTTTTCGACCCTCGATTCGAGTTGCGAAACGCCTGAGTTCACCGTCCGCGACTTCGCGACCAAATCACACAGTCAGCAATAAGTCGCACATCGACCTTACTGTACAGCTTCGAGCTGTTGGAAAAAAAAAATTATTAATACTTTCTTTTTCGTTCTGACCAAGTCAGCAATTTCGCTCAGAGTTCAGACACGTTTGACATCCTTGTCTTACGCTTTACCTTAGGGTGTGTCACCATCATTACCCGTACCAACAAAAACAGGAGGCGAAGAAATTGAACGCTTCCTCCAGTCGGTGGTCTGAGGGGTGAAATTGGAGATGTTCAGATGTTCAAGTTTTTCGGTGTCAATGTCTGCAAAGTCGAAAGTCACAACCTTTTTCTTCGTTCAAGAAGGTTCTTCTGTTCGTGAGCGTGATGAACTTTTCTTCAACGTTTGTGACGTCGAATCGTCGTCGTAGGTCCGTCCACGTCCCCCTTTACTTGAGGTGTAAGTGTACGTTCGGTTGTCAGCTGACGCTGAGCTATCGAAGGAGTCCACCTTGTCTTCGCTGTCTGTAATGTATTTACTCGGTCTGTAATGCTTTTTAGAGTAAGAAAACGTTCGTCCTCTGGTTTCTCAACGGTCGTCGTAATCGTCATAATCTTTGCGACGTCTCTGATAATCGACTTTTGAGGAACGTCTGTTATAGTCTCGGTCGTAGCCTCTGTCTCTCTGAAACTGATGCTGATAGTCGTTAAATTCACGTTTCCGTCTTGGTCGTATGCATTCCTGAGTTCGTTCTTCTTCAACTGCTTTATAAAGATCTTCAAGCGTCTTTGGATCTTTCAAACTCGCGAGAAAGTGGATAGGCTAAGAGAGTTCTGGGCCACCAAGGACAAGATGGGCATGATCTGTTGTATCGACAGATGGTAAGTTATCGACTGGTGATAAGGTGTCGGCTGTTGGTGTGGTTATCTGGGGCCTTTTTGACATCATTTTGACGCTAATTTCGCTCATCTGGGACCTTTTTGACGCTAATTGTGTTTATCTGGGGGCCTTTTTGACATCATTTTGATGCTAATTGACGTTATTTGGCGGTCTTTTTTACGTCTGAGCTCATTTTTGAGCTGTTATCCACCATTTTGAGCTCATGTTATTATAGATGGCGTCTCATATATATTTTGAGCGGGAATTTTCGAAAAAATCAATGCTTGTTTCTACCATAGTGAATTAAATATTATGTCCATGTCCGCCATTTTGAATTCTTGTCCGCCATTTTGCCATCTTCTTGACGTCAATTGATGCCATTTAAAGTTTTTATCCGCTATTTTGAGCTCTGATCCGCCATTTTGAATTAAATATTATGCTTGTGTCTGCCATTTTGAATTAAATATTATGCTTGTGTCCACCATTTCGAATGAAATATTATGCTAATGTCCGCCATTTTGAATCAAATATCATGCCTATTGCCTCCATGTTGAATTAAATTTTATGTCTACTTTCACCATTTTGAATTAATTTTGAATTTTTCATACTTATTGTTTCCTGAAGTTACTGAATGAATAAGTAGTACATTTTCAAAAAAATTATCATGCATTACTGAGAAATTGCAAGATTTTACAACATTATTTTTTAGCAACAGCGAATATTCTTCATTAGCTATGGCTTAATTGATTCTATTTTTAACTGCGTCATCGAGTTTTATTTTAACTGCGTCGTAGATTGTTTATTTTTAGATAATGACTCATCCAGTTCCAAGAAAAAACTTTCCATTGTTATTTTAACTGCGCAGTAGAATGATGACTCACTCGATTCTATTTTTAGATCATGACTCATACAGTTAAATTTTTAACGGCGAAATAGATGACGTCAAACTCTAAGACGAGCCATCTGGATCTTGGGTTATGTTGATACAATCTAGGAATTTTTTGTCAAAATTCTAGGGGATTTAGTTTTATACCGCTGCTACATTGTTCTTTTCAAGGGATTCTTTTTTGCAAGTTTCTAGGGAGTTTTATTTTATAAGGTTGGTACTCATGAGTTCTAGAACTTTCTACTGCGCTAACGATTTAAAAGTTCTTTGTGTGCGCATTTAAAAAATTTTTATAACAAAAGAATTTTTAATAAACAGTTTTTTAAGTGACTATTTGAACAATATATATATATATATATATATATATATATATATATATATATATATATATATATGTATATATATACTAGCTGATCCGGTCACGCGTTGCTGTGGCTAAAGTTTTTGTTATATTACATTATAGTAAACAATCTAAGAGGATTAATAAGAGAACATCATTCACGGAGTCCACTATGCTTTTTCACACAGATGGTATTTGTAAAAAAATATAGTGATCGCCTTATTTGACTTTCTACTACTATAACCCTTTAGTACAATGAAATTATTTACGAACAGAGACGAAAATGTTGATGTTGGTATACAAATTCACTGGATTGAGATTTGAAGGGGAAGTACGTTAAACACAATTAATTAAAATGTTCTTACACTTGATATTAAGCAGAAATCAATAGGTACAAAATAAAACTTTATCAGATTCATTATTTCCATTTAATTTCATAACAAATATAAGTATATTACAGTATAATACAGTAAATAACATGTGACGCTTAAACTCATGAATGAGGTAGGCAAGGCGGACAGTCTTAAACTTTTAAACATTAATATCTGTTTTTTTGAATTATAAATACTTTCAATTTTAATTTAATTTAACACCAATCGGTGCAGAATGTTTTTGGTTAACCTGTCTTTAGCTAACACAAATAGATTCGACGGATTCCCAACATGTGAACACGCAACATATAGTTGCCCATGAGAAAAACATGGATTTTCCAAATCTAAACCACAAATGGACATTGTTTGACCTTGAGATTTATTTATAGACATGGCGAAAGCTAAACGAATTGGAAACTGTGCTGCGACCGTATTTTGGCAAGAATCAACGATATTAAAAATGTCTTACCGGTTCCACCGGGTGCATCCAAGAAAAAAAACCGCCTTGTTCAGCACAACAGCCAGCATAATCCGATCATAAATAATTTTTTGTTCTGATGTCAGTAATGGTTCACTGTTCATGATAATTGTTGCTAAACTTCCATGGTCATATTGATTTTCTCGTTGTAAATCGGTATTGACTAAGTCGGTGGCTGGACGATTAGGTGATGGCATACCATAATGATTAAGTGGTAAATTTGAAATAAGAACACATAAATCTTCGATCAAGACCAATGCTTCATTGTACATCTCTGGTGTATGATCTATGTTTTGGCATTGATTTGTTTGTCTAATTCGGTGCAAGATGTCTTCTGTCCTACAATGTTTATATTTTTCCCACAAAGTTTGTGCTTGCGAGGGATAACATGTCGTCAAAATAATTGCAAACAACTGACGAATGTTATTCGGTGTTGATGTCAACGCAGCATCAGCAAGCGTTAAGTCCCAATGGTTACCGTCTTCTAGCAATTGCAGTTCACGACATGCATCCTAGTATGTATTGAATACTCGACCATTAACTGTTCGTAAAAATTCAAAAGACGTTGGTCCGGGAACATTCACCAATAACAAACGTAAATAGAAGCACTCACGTTGCTTTGGATGTACCGTGTAAAGTCTCCCCAATGTCTTAGCTTTGAATATGCCTGTAATGGAAGGATGTGGTTTTCCTTGTTTCCGTGGCTCCCATTTTTTACTGGATTTGTTCCATGTGAAATAACGTGGAACATCACCATACACCAATGTCTTCGCGAATTGGCCAAAAACATCAGGTTTTTGACACAATGTACAAAATTCAGTTAGAGTCGTTTTCGGAGCTTCGAACGCTCTTTGGAGAACATTTTCGTCAATGAAGTATACACGTTGACCGTTTTCAAGATGTATTGCCAGATGTTGGACAGCAGGATCTCTTTCGTGGATGGGAAAGCTGAGAATATGCCAAATAGCTTCATTGCTGCTAATGTATCTGCCCATTTGGTACCGTGCTATTTCGTCATTTTTATTTATGTTTTGTACTTCAAATATGGCCAAATCACTGCCTTTGTTTACATATTTACAAATATACTTAATTGATTTAACAGAACTGCAAAGCTCAACATTGATATGAGCTTTGTAAGTTTTTGAAAGTAATGGTGAGTATGGTATCGCCTACTGATTATCAAACTCAACTTGATTTGGAAAGTTCGGCAGTCGCATTGTAAATGTGTGGCCACCATTCTCAGTACTTCTGTAGCGATACATTGGATAACCATCAATATCCGTGATCGTGTCATTCGTATGCGGCTTTGGGAAGTTTTTTTTACATTTTCCATTTTCCATGCACGGTGACGTCATGTTGAAAGCACCGCATGGCCCATGGATCAAGTGTTTGGTGACAATATCAAATAATTCTTGATCAATTAATGGGTCTGGAATTTCGGCTGAAATTATTTGATCGATTTCTTCAGGACGGATTCTATCTTTAAGCCAAACCAAAATGTGGGCATGAGGCAAACCTCGCTTTTGCCACTCTATCGTATACAGCCAACAACGTGTGATACAAAAAATTGAATATTTAACAATAAAATAAATTAAGGATTTCAATTTTTGTTTAAACACACGTGCAGTTAAATCATGACGATGAATGGCTTGTTGTCCTGGCAATAGTAAAGTTTGTATCTCTTCCCAATTCGGATTACATGTGAATGTAATAAATAAATCCGGTCGGCCGTAATGACGTACGTAAGTCATCGCATCTTGTATGTATTCCTGCATGTTTCGTGGACTGCCGATGTAGCTTGAAGGTAAAATGAAAGCATTACCGATGTCATTAGGATTTAAATTTCCATCGATGTTTCCAGCAACAGCATCTCGTAAGTGAATATATTCTTCCGATCGTAGTTTTGCCTGGTTGAATCGAAGGAATCGCAAGCGTTTGCTTTCGACCTTAGCATACATATCAACAATGTATTGATGGAACAGCTGACGATATCGAAGGATATAATTGTCTTGATGTTGTCTAACCATTATTCGGTGTGCGTAGTAGTTCATTGAGCTAACTTTATTATTTCTGTAATCACCTAAAAAAATAAAAAATAAAATGCAATACGAAATGAAAATCTATACATACAGTAAGAAATTAAATAGATAATTGTCAAATTTACTGGTATTTGGATCATACTGTTTGATATTAAGGTGATATTCATCTTGTCCTTGCCAAAATATCAATGGATATTGTAGTGCGTCATATGAACGGTGTAGATCCGAAATCGTACTGACAGTGTTGTTCCGCCGTGTAATTTTTATAGATCTTTTGTCAACTGGATCACCAACCATGATAACAGCAACCTCATCAACAGTTGGAGCGTTGAATCTACCAGCATGTTCACCTAATGGTACTTTGTCGGCTTTTATGACGATTTGATAATTGTCATTTTGCAGTCGTGGCGAAACTCTTTTGATCAATTGAATTAGTTGATTGTGATCTTCTAAAAAATTTTTCAATAATATCACAATTGCTCTTTCTTCTGCTTGCTCAATAAAATTATACAGGCACCGAGTCGTCACGCGCTCTTCACAATCGCCCATAAAATAAATTTGAAGAAATTTCTGATTGTTATCAGGCATTGGCATCAGTGATCCGATTTGATGGTACACCTGGCCTTGAATTTTGAATGTAGTTTCAAAATTACGTCCATCGGATGCACGATCGCAAATGTTAGTTGCCCCAAATGACGTCATTTGGAAGCAAGAATTAAATTTGCGTATCTTACGCAAAAATAATTTGGAATCATCTGAATTGCCAGTAAGAAGGGATAATAAAGGCTCTGGCGGAGCGGGTAGAGGTGACAGCACAACTTTTTCTGATACGCAGCACATGCCGGCTGCTCCATTCCGAAATTTCAATGCCTGACAATATTGACATACTTTATCCATTCCACCGATAGCAATTTTTGAATGCGCTCAGTAGTTAATATCTGGTGCATATTCAAAGGCAAGCCGAACGAATGATGCACGTGTTAATGAGCGGCTGATCCGTTGCCTTTGTCGATCTAGTACTCGTACTGTAGCTATGTTTCGTTCTCGTGCCGCTCTTGTTCTTGTAATATTCTGTTGCAGACGTTCGTCACGCTGTTCTTGAGATTCTTGTGCACGACTTTCTGCAGTCCTGATTATTTGAGCTGCATTTCTTGTTTCGATTTGCTCTAGTAATATTGCTGAGCTCTTTCAACACGTTTGCGTCGTGACCCTTTGCTGCTCGTGTTGTTGAGGTTAGATTTTTTCGGTGGCATTTGACTGAAAATAATAATTGAATCGTTTAAATATTAGAAAGAGGTACTGAAAAACATGTTATCATAGCACATTAAAATGATAAGTGCTAAATATTTTTTAATAGAGGTTAAATAAAAACAATAAAAAAAATATTTGTACAACTATTGAAAAAGTGTAGGAAATTGTGTATCATTTTTGTATTGACATTTTAATTAAATTTTATAATTATGTGATAATACTTACATACACATATTCAAATTAAATTATAAAGTTGTGATCAATGAAGCACAAATAAGTAAAAAACAGGATTAATTTCACTGTATTATCTTCATTATAATATGAATTCAATTTACACTTCAGTCTAAGTAACACGTGGCCGGCTATGCTAACACCAAAAATTTAAAAAGTGGAAATAATTGAATTATACGGTATTTCGTTCACTACAAAATAAATTTAATTAATTTTATAGCGTCAACAACACGTGGTAATTATGGAGTTAAAATGAAGCTTATATGACACGTTTGTAGATTTACCATAGCAGTGCCATCTATTGATTACTTACTCAACCCAGTCGAAAGGTATCAACATCTGTTAGAATCATTTGGAGTTAACAGATAATTGTGACTGTCAAATAATAACAGACTAATAATTAGCAATAAATTAAAATTGCGACTATAATTTGAGATTTAAACTATCCTATCTTTCAAGTTGGATCGAACTGCACATGGTGTGCGAATTTTATTATAATCGGTTAAGTGGTTTAGGAGTCCATTGAGGAAAAACATTGTGACACGAGATTTATATATATTAAGATATATAAACAATTTAAGTGGTTATTTGAACATTATATAAATAATTCAAGTGTTTTAGTGATAAATTTTTTTAAATGAACAATTTTAGTGATTTTTTAAAAATTTATTTTTTACTAAAATAATTAATTTATATAAAAACTACTTAATAAACAATGCTAGTGATAAACAATTTCAAGTGTAAATATATAAGCAGTGACTTTAGTGATGAACTTTTAAAAAATAATTTTAAATGAACTTTTGAAAAAATGGCACAAAACGATTTTATTGCGGCGCTTCAGCGTCCAGTAGATTCAATAATTAAATCATTCAATAATTTACATGATTAGCCATTAGCTGAAGAACATTGTCAAAAGTGTTATCAAGTGTGTGCTGATACAATTAATTACTTCAGCGAGATTTTGCTAGATCCGCAAATAAATGTTCAAGTCAGAAGAAGTGTACGTGCAAATATTGTACTTTGATACTGGTATGCAGATCAATTTGCAGAAATGAGTGGAGAAGTAACTAGTGGTGACTTGCGTGCAAACCGACGTCTCATCAAGTGGCAAGATCTTAAAAATGCATTCTCAAATAACATTAAATCTGGATGTGTGGTGAATCAAGCTCACACAGATCTTCGTACTTTTCTTGATGATGCTGAAGACGTTATCATTGAAAAAGTTGAAAATATGCTCAGAGATGTTGCTCGGCTTAAAGTAAATGTTGAATTAATTTGTAAATTCAGAAATGTAAAAGCTGAAAATGTCATCGAAGAAACAAAGTCATTCAACACCAAGAGCCGAGAAATTTTACCCGCAACATCTCTTGCTACTTGGTATAAAGATCACGTCAATGATAAATTATTAAAGAAAGTCAAGGAATTCAATCAAAAAGACTCTGGGTAGAGTTTAACTGAAATCCACAATTTGATAATTACAATGTCGAGATATGCGCCTCTTCAAGCTGGAGATTCAACGTTTGTCATGCTGCCCAAGAACATCCAAACGAAAAAAGCAGTATTAAATATTCAAAATTTTGATGAACACTGTTTTTTATGGAGCATTGTAGCAGCCATTACATCCTGCTACTAATAGTCATCCTGTAAGAAAAACATCTAATCCTCACTTTAGCTCAATATTAAAATATGAAGGTATAAAATTTCCAATCACTTTAAATGATATCCCCAAATTTGATAAATTAAATAATTTACCAATTAATGTCTACGGTATCGAGTCAGAATTTTGCAATAATAAATCCAATAAAAGTACAATAATTCCTTTATATCTAAGTAAACTCATAAAGTCTGATAAAAAAGTTATTCATCTGTTAATGGTACAGCAGAATATTAAATTAAATATATCAGATTTTAATATTAAAAATTTTCAACCTATATTCCACTTTGCTTTGATCAAAGATCTTTCACGACTAGTTAAGTCTCAAATATCCAAGTCAAACTACAAATTATTTTTTTGTGATCGATGCTTGAATCATTTTAGATATGATTATTCATATCAAAATCACAAAGCTGACTGTTTTAAAATGAATAAAGTCCATATGACATTTCCGAAGGGAAAAGATCAAATTTCAAAATTCAAAAACTACCGATATAAAGACACTTACCTTTTGTTGTATACGCAGACTTGGAATGTACACTAGAAAAAACCCAAGGAGATGATGAAACTCAGAAGCATATTCCACACAGTGTACCATTTTATCAGCACTGCAGTTATGATAAGAAATTATCTAAATTTGAAATAAATCGTTCAAAATTTTGTATTGATTGGTTTATTTCAAAGTTAAAAAAATTAGCTATCGAGTTTGAAAGATATTTAAAAAATCCCATACCAATGAAGCCGCTTACTAAACAGCAGCAAGAGACACATGATGAGGCAACTGTTTGTCATATTTGCGAAAAAATAATTACTACAAATACAGATAAGTGTTATGATCACTGTCATTTCACTGGAAATTATCGCGGTCCAGCTCATATATCTTGTAATGTCAATTATCCAAAGTCTCATGTTATACCCATAGTTTTTCACAATTTATCCGGCTATGATTCACATTT